>NC_066273.1:11801956-12102282 GCF_905404315.1 Leptidea sinapis
CCTAAAACCATCCTCCCTATTAAAATTGCTAGGAAGCTTTTTAATTTCTAAAACTTCTCTAACAAGGCGAGGGATGTATTGGCGTTCAGCAGAAATCACTCGTGGGTTATGCAGCTCGTTCCAATGGTTGGTACCGGCTTTAAGCAAGTGTTCGGCTATAACAGATTTTTTAGGATCGTGACCACGATTCATGCAATTGGATCGAAATATCGGCATCAAAGCTATAAAATACGTATCGTGAGTACCCGTCATAATGATTACATTGTTAAAGTTCTGCTATGATAAAAGTTTAAAAACATATAGTACCAAGTCTGTAACCATTTTTTCACCGCCGTTAAGTGAGGTAGGAATGGTGTATGATGCGTTGATACCTATATTGATATATGCCCTTTGTGAGTAACAGATATAAGCGAGATACAGACTAGGCATTTCTTTTCACAAATTAACATCCTATCTCAATCCTTTTATCTTGGGAAATTTCTTAGGTTCTTGACAGTACTAGGAATAGAAAAAATGCGGGAGGAAGGCAACGCCTTCCCTGCTTTTAAAAACTTACAGCTTTTTAATGATTTAGGAATGGGGCAAAAGTCAAACAAGACATAATTAAACAATGTCAGTATTTTTTTTATTATTCAGTTATTTACTCGTTCATTCGATGTCTTCAAATAAAGTCAATGGAGTATTGACTTTGTAGAGAGATGTAATACATTTTTTGTTATGAACAGAATGCCAAATTTCTTTAAATAAACATCTATTTCCGTCGAGTTCTTCGACATCTGTACGCCTATCAGTAGTCATACTTGACTTCTATTTACCAGTTCTGTAATACTAGAAACCTTCATAAACAGATGGATCTATTACAACGTATACACGTTAGTATTATCGTCGACAATACATTGATGAATAGCCAATCAAAGAAAGTATTGTATCGAACAATTACTATCTACCGGCTCCCGGAGGGGTACACAGACATTATCGACCGCTGTTTCTAAAACGGACTTAGCAACAGCCCTGGCTGCTACCAATTCGTTCCTTTCCTTTTATACAACGTCTCTAATGTCAATATATTTATTATATGCTCTTGCTGTATGATCACTTCGCATGGCATTTTTGACAGTTCAATTGATGTAACTTTCGTTTCCATTATTTTCGGATTTTTAACATTCATGCACATCGCGCACAGCTCAAAGTACTCTTAACGCATCACAAAACAATGCAATACAAAATACAAACGAGCGTCATCCAATTGTTTTCCAAGTTGACAGAATAAATAGATTTTGAAGTACTACTATACAAGGTGAAACTAAATGGGTATACTATGCTTTGAACCAGACATTCCTTAGGTCATCTCTAATAGTCATTAGATAATCCTAATTCATTTCTGACTTCACATGACTATGTGTATAATTTAATACAATATTTAAAGTGCTAAGTTTTCACAAAAACTATAATTCCCTCAACCCTAATCAGCTGTATTTTTGAACTCTCTTTGACCTTAAACAGATGAAAAACGTAGATGTGACATAATATCAGATAATAGTAAAATGCCTATGATTCATTGCAGCTGTGAAGCAAGTTGTGTTCTTATTTTGCCATGAAGACAAAGTAATTTTGTGTGTGCATTTGCTTTAGCTGACATTGAAAATACTTCTAAATTTGTATTTACTGTAGTTATGTATTACCCAATAAAGAATTTTTTTAATTTTAATCTTATTATGAAACTATGTTATGTTATTATTTACTCTGATTTCCGCGAGTGTTACAAATTTAAATAAAACACGTTTAAAAGATAAAAACTAGTGTAATTGTAACTGCGTCTTTACATTTTGTGTTTTTTTAAATATGTTAGGTTGAAAAGATCAGCCTGTCTGCGTTAATACTCTTTGAATTGTGCTTTGAAACACGATATTTATTGCTCTGTGTGTGTGTAAATGTCTATTCTAAAGGCATATACACATACTTCAATGTAGAATTATTTGAAGTTTTCTTCAAGTTACATTGAAAATAATTCCAAATTTGTAATTGTAGATTATGGGTACCACAACGGCACCTTTTTCTGCCGTGAAGCAAAAATGTGTAAGCATTATTATGGTTTGGTCTGAATGGCACTGTAGCTGTTCTTATTACTGGGCAAATGAGTCTTGACATTTTAATTCAAAAATGTTTTATCCAATAAAGATAATTCTAATAGACTCCTATTAAGAAATTGTTCTTCACGGATTTTTTTTTGTCAAATATGGATATCTTTGACCATCCTCGTATTATTAATATGTACTCCATTCCCGGACCGTGTTTTGTACCCGGCCTGGGTATGGAATGGGGCAGTTATTGAGTTTTTCGTAGGAAATTTCTCGCTAGCAGCCCATAGTTCAGAAATGTAGATGCTCGCCCCCTATTACGTGGGAATTAAACATAGTGAAACGTGGGTGGAAAAAATACACCTCTAACCCTTCAGGAATACAGACGTGAAACTGTGTAATGTTATGTAATTTCTTATTTTGTTTATTTGTTTCAATAACAGGAAGTAAAAAATGAATGAATAATAACATAGACACAAGCCACATTTCATGTAGTGTGCATACTCCTTAATCATAGATTATTGTTTATGTTTAAGTCCATAGGTAGGTGACCTCATTCTGTTTATAAACAAAGGCCCCGCCTAAAACTGGCAGTCTCTTTAAATTTAGGGTTGTCTAAGAAAATAAATTGAAAAATAATATTTTTATTTCGTAGGGAAGTCTTTTTCTTTTTTTTTATTTATTTATTAAAACTTAGACATCACCATACCAGACCCAAATAACGTACCATTGAAGGGATGTTATACCCTTTCTGGTTCACGTTGTATAATAAAACATGACATTTCGTAAGTCCTCAAGTATTTTTCAATGCTATATGTATATGCATAACTATGAGCGGCAGCGTGAGCACATAAGTAGCTTGGATTATTTCTAAAAGATTACAATAGCAGCTTAAAAATAATTATGCCCGGCATTAATTATTTTAAATGATTTTTATTATGGAATAGTCACTACCTTTGCCTAGAAAAACTGGGAGCCCAAAAAAGAAACATTGGTATTTTTCCAAAAAGTATAATTATTTGCACCATCATCATCATCAGCCGGAAGTCGTCCACTGCTGGACAAAGGCATCCCCTAAAGATTTCCACGACGATCGGTCCTGCGCTGCCCTCATCGAACGTATTCCGGCGAAAAAATGTTCGTTAAAGTAATACTAATACAGAAATAGGTAGACTAGATAAGTATATAATGTTCCAAAAACATGCTTGCACAATTTAACAACGATAATAAGCTTACACACTGCGCGTTTTTAAGTTCTCTCGTACGGCTGTGCCTACCTTGCTAGAAAACCAATGCACGCCTCTGCCAATAGGTGACTCCTATTCATAGCTATACAATAGCATGTAAAACAAGCAAAATGTAAAAGATTATTGGCGATTCCTATCGTAAAATAGTACATTTTTCTTTTAATTACTATAAAATGTATAAAGCAGACATTTTAACTACGCTCCGCGATGAGATCGATTATGTATCTCGACGAGCGGGCGCTGCAAGGTTAATGCATATTTAATCGCAATGCGACAATTTTTTGTTTTCAGAGAAGCAAATATTAATGTTATTAAAAATGGCGGATGCTCTGATTGAATGTAGAGTCATGACCATTTCTAGATGTCACTTGGCTTAATACATTAGTATGGCTTGTGAAGCGTCGTACTAACTCAGTAAACTTAATCAAAACGCAATGTATGGACACCACGCGGACGCATAGATTATCGCGGTGCGCCGAAGTCGGAAGCGGGGAGGCGGACTCATGGACCTGTCGGTGCTTGCGCTTAATTAAAAAAAGAGTTACGCAGTGCGGCGATGTAGCCACACTTCAATTATTTATAAAGAAATTCGTTCAGAAATCTAAGCTAAGTTTATTTATTAAATATAGCGAGAATGGAGTAGCGAGTGACTTCCTTAAGTATCAGTAGTGTCTCACAAATCATAATGTACAAATGCCTTTATTCTTCCTCCTCTAACCTATATATGAAAATCGTTTAAAGAATTAAAACGCAGTCGAAAATCAAAATGGCGACCTTGCGGTACCTAAGTAAATTACACCTTATAGTCATGGCAGCTAGTTTTAAAATCGTAAAGTAAATATTATACAAATACATTGTCAAACGCATTTGTTGGAAAAAGTACAATGAAACGTGACGTTGGCACATTACTTAGCATTTAAATGTTCTATTTAATTTGAATATATAATTGCTTTCAGACGTTATTCACCGTATCAACTGTAATATATGCTGATAAGTCTAAACTCCTAGGAGTGTGACGGATTGCCCAAACCAATTATAGCAACGACAATATATTATATTCTATGGTTACAGAAATAAATGTTATAGTTTAAGATGGCTTCGGTAGTAACGTAACCCTGACTTCTACCTGAGAGTTGTACAAAGCATACAAGATGTTATCACCGATACGTCACTCGAACGGTTGGCTCAGTTGGTAAGAGCGCTAATCCCAGAAGTGAGGGTTATCACTTAAAAAAAATAAATAACAAATTATTAAGATTTACATGAGCGACATGAGCAGGTTATGAACTGTAAAGTAGATCCTGTAGATGAAACCACAACCTGAGAGTTGAACATAGCGAACGGTTGGCTCAGTTGGTAAGAGCGCTCGCACGGAACCCGAGAGATCGCGGATTTGAGTCCCGCATCGTTTATAAAATTTTGTTTTGAAATTTTATTTGTCTAGCAGAAATTATTACCCATACAAAATACATCTTAACACGATGATGTTGTTTTTACTATATAGTCGGTTATCAACTTGGTGTATCAAATAGAACCAAGACAATGAACCTAATATAAAAATCGAAACCAACTATTAAATTGGAAAAATTAAGGAATTTCGGAGAGTCCACATAGCTTTAACAGAAAAAAAATTTGGCAGAATGCCAGGAAAAATGTTAGGATGAAGTTACACAAATAAACTAAGCGAAGGTTTTGAAAGAGAGAGTAACGAAGGAAGGCACCTAAAAAAACCGAAAGGAACCTTAACTAGTTCAGTGCAAAGTTATTAACAAAGTTAAAGCGGAATATGTAACTAACGGTTTCATAAATTACAAGCAACACTTATTTACAATAATTCTGTGTTTTCTATGATAACTTTTTCTTTTTCGCTAATGCCTTTCGTAGGTGGACTTGAAGCGTCTTACATGAGTCAAGCTGGCTTAGCTAAAGATTAGACTACATCATCATTGTAAGCAATCCTTCGATCAATAGTCGTAGGATAGACTCATACTATGAATACGAAGTTGTAACAAGTATAATCTTATTGGACTACATCCAAGAATCTTGGCAACTTTAGCAAACAATAAATACACAGATAATTTGTTATCTTTCGATATGTAATTGGAACCTGAACGAAAGGCTTACATATTCAAAGAATTACTTTTAAGTTTGACATACTGGTTTTCAATTGAGTCAACTGGATGTGACTATGCACGAATAAGTGGTACTATAACTAAAGCGCAACAAACACGCTTAATAAATATATGGATATGCTGTTATTTGGACAGTTTTTCACTGACCACTATGTAATTGCGTGACGTTGCATTCAAAGCGCGGTCAAAACACAACTGAGCGGATACTCTGCCTAATAGACGCGTAGGCAGAGTTTTGCTTCAGACAATTTTTGAGCATTATGTGAGTCTAGTTGTTTATTGTACGTCAATGCATTATAGTCATCAAAGTTTGTTTCATCATCATCATCCTCATGAGCCGGAATACGTCCACTGCTGGAAAAAGATCTTCCCCAAAGGTCTCCACGACGATCGGTCCTGCGCTGCCCTCATCCAACGTATTCCGGCGATCTTGACCAGATCGTCGGTCGATCTTGTGGGGGGGCCTACCAACACTGCGTCTTCCGGTACGTGGTCGCCATTCGAGAACTTTATTGCCCCAACTGCCATCTCTCCGTCGAGTTATGTGCCCTGCCCACTGCCACTTCATCTTTCGCAATCATTTGGGCTTTGTCCGTAACTTTGATTACAGAGTTTCAAAGTTTTAGATTTTTTTTTTGCAATTACAAAGTTTGTTTAGTAGGTGTTAATGTCATAGCGTTATCTCACCATGTTCACTGCCTCCGGGTATATCGGCTCGGTGATGACTCCCTGCTGCGTGGTGACGTACTCCACCATCTCCAGCAGGGCCGCTCGCTTCACCTCCTTCCACTTGAGGTCCGAGAGGGGCTCGTCCGCGAAGTCGAACAACAGGCAACATTGCCGCAACTTCTGAACGAATAATTGCTCACGTTCACCGACCGGCGCGTCTGTAGATAAACATAATATTTATTAAAATAAAAAGTTGTTGATAAACGTACGAAAACAAAAGACCGTGAAAAACCTAGTAGAATTTTCGCCGATGGATTTCAAATCCCTGGGTCCTATTGGCTACTGCATTCATATAAGTTAGAAGTATTGACTAATTAGCTTGTTATTTTTAAGTGATATCCCCCACTTCTTGGATTAAATATACAAATTTAATTCATGGAGAGATTCATTCAACCGGAGAATTTAACAAGAAAATTTCGACGTCGATGCGTCACTCGGTCGTTTGGTTCAGTTGGAAAGAGCGCTCGAACGGAATCCGAGAGGTGCGGGTTCGAGTCTCAAGAAATTAATTTGTACCAAAATTCATCTTCCATGAATTTTGGTTCAAATTAATTTTGTATATTGACTAATTGCCAGCGAATACAGCATCATGAAGTGTTTGTAACCAACCAAAAAAATATCATCTGTTACACTTAATTATTATTAGAAGTAATAATTTTCATGACCCAACTTCTAGCGTAATACTTCACATATTTAAACCTAATAATTTATTCAAAGAAAACATTATGAAGATAACAAAAGCAAAAAGCGTCCCCATTTAAGCTCGCTGCGGTATAATATGTTAGCATTACATATTAGATATTATTATCTATAACAAGTATATTATCTATCTGATTATTTATTATCCTTGTCAGTTGTTTGAAATTGTTTCAAAAGCTGTTACTATTTTTTTATGGAAACTACATCCACATATTACAACGTTGTCAAATGTTGGCTTACAATAAGCACCAACAAAGAAACTAAATAATTATTAAAGTTATACTTCTTTAGGCGCGTTATGAAAAAATGATGAGGGTGAAATTATAGATGCGCGCGCATCAATGTAACACAAAAGTAGCAGGGTGAACAAGTCCTAATTTTTTTTTTGGTTTATTCGTCCATTATTTGGATAGGCAAAGGGTTAAGTCCGTACAGCCGTATTCGTTATTTAACAATTTATTGTCATAGCCATCGTTGCAAGATTAACGTAGAATAGCACGAGGAATAAATAAATTTAACGATTTTTGCTTTGTAAGGCCAAAGAAGTATAACTTCTTGCGTGCATACATAAGAGCACACATATTTTTTTATTTACCTAGGACATAAACAGTCCATTGTAAGCTAAATGTGCACCTAGTCAGAATGGGTATCAGTAAACCAAATATGTGCAGATGCTGCTGTGAAGCCACTGAAGACCTGGAATGTGACGCCATTGCCAGAATCAGGTGGGGGTGTCTTAGAACACCCTCACTCAAAGCAGAGGACGTGCCCTACATTTGATGATCCTCCGTCTCATAAAAGTCTCTTGGGTCTTGAGGATATAAGATTCTGCTTAGTAAGGGCACACCTTCCCTAGCTTACTAGCTAGCCTACTATTCGTTTTTTTTTCGTCGAATTTTTTAGGAATAGGGAGTTGAGTATAGGCGATAGATCTTAGGATTTATGTGTATTTCAATCCCCAAATCTTAATAAAAACGGACATAAAATAACATTTAAGAATGTTAAAGACAAAGATTTCAGAAACGTTGATCTTTAATGAGTAGAAGTGGCAAGATCACTGAAAAATTTGCAGACCTTGGAAATGGAGCAGCTACAAGTTATTTTATACATACTTACAAAGTTTTAGATTTTGTTGTGATTTTAATTCAAAATATTTTGAATTTGAGTTCGACTTTCTATACGTGGTTTTTGGAGAAATATTACTATAATAGTACTATAAAAGAATGCGTGTTCTGATTCTCAAAAGCCGGTTCATTCCACTTCACATTCTTGCAATTCATCTTAATGTTTTTTTATAATTCACTCTTTTAATACAGTAGGAAAATATTATAAGGAAACACACACTAGCAAATAAGTTCAAAGAACATGTAATTAAGCTGACTAATTCACATTGGGCCAGCGTTTCATTAAAACTACAGCTTCAGAAAAGCTTGAGCCCAAAGCAATAAATCGAGTTAGTTAAAATAAAGTAATCTAGTATATAAACTTCTTAATACTATTTGAATCACAACCTAAATAAAAGAATTTGAATTAAACAGGCGAGTGAAATAAAAATAGACCGAGAATGAATGAATATTGTATTGGAAACTGGTACTGAAAAGAAAAACTATTAATTCTCTACGAAACTATATTCCAAGTTGGTGGAAGAGTCAAAGTTGAAGAAAGTCAAATTGAAGAAGCTTGTAAAAGTACATTTGAATAAAGAAAAGTTGAACTTGAGAACACGCTTAAGAATATTTAATAATGGGAAGTCTTTAATTCAACAGGATTGATATATTATGATCACTAGAAGCAAAAACTTACTTTATAATTCTTTCAGAGATGTTTGTCTTCTATAATTACTATTTAATTATATGCTATTTGGTTTAGAGCATAATGCCCTTTCTAAAACCGTTTCAGAATATTTATACTGAAATTCCAAATGTTATAAGTTTTTCTTGAGTGTTAATTCCGTTAAGTTTTGTCTTTCACCAATTCGACACGTGTTTCGCCGTACACGAGCCATCTTCAGGAAATTTTGCCTCGCTGAATTCTGAAACGAGACTAGAGAAGAGATTAGTGAAAGACATCATCATTTCAGCCAGAAGACGTCCACTGTTGGACAAAGGCTTCCCCGAAGATCGCCATGACGGTTGGTCCTGCGCTGCCCTCATCAAACTAACAATGACAAACAACCAACCTATGGTTGGTGAAAGACATAACTTACCGGAATTAACACTCAAGAAAAACTGATAACATTTGGATAATTTATGGATTTCAGCTAAATAATGAACGCCTAAACAAGTAAATATACTGAAACTGTATGATATTTTAATTCGACTATCAATTTATTTCGAACGGTGAGATTGCGTAAAAAACGGCAAGCACGAATCGCCGCCCTTTGGAAAGAAAAATTTTTTCTTTAATTTGCTTGGCGGCCACTTGAGAATTCGGCGTCTTAATTTTGTAATTATTTATTGTTGTGTAATTGTTTATGAAATGCAACAGCCCGTTGATAGACAAATGGATGAATGGAGAGTGGAGTCTTAGTAATAGAATATGCATTGGTTTACCCTATAGAGAACCGTAAAATAAATTGCGAAGTGGCAAACCACTGGAAATGTAAAGGGCGTGAGGCAAGGATTGCACTTGACCTAGATTTCAGAAGTATTAATGATGTAACAGGCGAGAGTAATTCAATACTATGAAACCTTAATTGCTCTTCTGTTTATGGCCAAAATAAAAAATGATTAAAAGAAGATTACTCAAAGGACTAGAACTCGTATAATTACGACATTATTTTAACACTAATTATTTCGAAAGCCGGTCAAGAGCCAGACTCGCATACGAAGGAGTGCGAAGATCAGCATACTAGATATAACGAGATGTACTTTTAAAATACTTTTGTAAGGGAATTGTAAAGTCCAGTTTCCAATACGTCATCTAGCTTTGAAATAAATTGGTGTTTATTGCGGCAAAAGTAATACACGCTCTGTCAAAAGTTCAGTTGCGTTTTTTTTCATGATGAGATGCAAGCGGGCTGACGAACGAACAAATTAACATTATTTATGTATCCCGACAACTCTTTAGGCTTGCAGTCAGCTTGGCCACAACAAAATGGAATAAAATGAAGTGGTGTGATAATGCTAACATCAAAGGATTTGAATACGCAAATCATTAATACTCATTATGTTCCCAAAGATTTTTCACCCCGATTATGATTGCAATAAATATTAGTAAGTCCTGCCACGAGAGGGATATTTTAACTTGAACATGAAAAACAGCGTTCATATACAACATAATTTTTTAACAAATACGAAAACAGTTCCGGCGGAGATAAGAATGAGAATGTGGTTAATTTTTATGGCAGATGATGTAAATCTAAACACAATGTAAATTAGAGCGCGGCCTCGCTTACATCAAACATATACGAAAATCTAAGCAGTCTTGGCATAGTACATGGTAAAGATACGCAAACAAGGTCGTATTTAGACAACTCTGTAAATGGCAAAGGCTTCATAAATATGAGCGTCGTTGTGTTTGTAAGTTTCTAGGTGTGTGGTAGCGGTCAGCGGTCGCCGGTGGGTCGATATATTTCCGCGGCGTCTTCGGCATTTACTGCGGAGTCAATACGGTGTATGTCCATAGGGTAGAGTCGAGGACACGGGTGACATCCAAGGTTGGGTGTGGGCGACGATTATTGTATTACGCAAATAATACGAGCGTTTTAGCTGTTAGCATATATTTAGTGCAGACTTGATATTTCTGGAGTTAAATTAATTACGAATCCTTGCTGTTCGTTTTAGACCAATTTCAGTGAAATCTTTTAGCAAAGGAAGCTATTTATCAAATTTCGTATTTTATGTGAAATGTGATGTCAGGAGTAGAGAACTGCGCATTTTGCTGGCGACGTAGTATTGTGAGTTGTAGCCGCGACGAACCTTTTAGCAAATGAAACTGTTTTATCAAGTTTTGTATTTTATGTCAAATATCAACATGTTAGGAGTAGAAAACTGCGCATTTTGCTGGCGACGTAGTATTGTGCGTTGTAGTCGCGACGAACCTTTTAGTGGAGGAAGCTGTTCCATCAAATTTTCCTTGTCACCGTTGAGGACGGGTCGGTCCGGAGAAGCAGAAGGCGCGGGTGCCGTGAGAGTGACTGCGGGCGGCGGAGAGCGCGCGTCTTGCGGCGACGGCGCCTTGGCCTGCTGCGGACTGGTCTCCATGCCGAAGAGAGCGAAACGGAACGCGCGCGCTACGTCCGACACGCTCTCGGAGCGCTTGGTCTGGCTCGCGACGAGGTCGAGCCCGGAGTGGAACGAGGGGGACTTGGGGATCCCGAGTGGCGAGACAGCACGACGTGGCTTGGTCTCAGCGGCGGCGAACATAGCGCGCGCGGGCGGCCCGGCGTGGACCATGGCAGACGAGGGCCGGCGGCATCCGAGCGGACCGGCGCGCCGGAACGGAGCGGGCTGCGAGCGGACTGCCGCGCTCGGGCCGCACCTCGCGACAACCGCCTGCGCGCGCAGCCGCACAGGACCGCATCGGTGCAATTTATTTAGATATCTACATTTTATATTTAACTAGCTGATACCTGTCCGCGTACACACATTGCTAAGCACGCAGTACTTTTAAAAATCTTTATTTCTTAAAACTTTATATTTAATGAATATATCGCCATTTTTTTTTCTAGATAAGGGCCAAGTGTCTAAGGAACAAAACTTAGAAGACTTAATAATTAAAATATATCCATCCATTTTTCCATGATGAAAACCTCTATCATTTTATTTTTGTTGATATATATTACTTGGTTGTTTTTTTCGAGTAGTAAAGAGTCATAGGACAGTTAGAGGTATGAACATGGCTCTCATCCATTTAATATCTCAATTATTCTATTCGATAATTCAAAACTCTTCGAAGGGCTGGTCGTGGGGTGGGTCATTTTGGTCCATGTGTGTCAAAGGTTGCTGCTTTGTGTGATGTGTCGATCCTCTCATAGCGCACTTTTTTTATTGATATTACAAAGCGTGATGTTAAGTATCTTTTTATTAATTCAAATGAAATAAATTACGTAATATATAACATAGCTTTTTTGATCCTTAAGTACTTAGGTCATTTAACTACCCATGTTTTAACTTCATTAATTCGAATCGTTCGAGTTCTGTCTGTCAAGACCCTTTATCTCACAAACACGTGGAGGACACGATACTCGTGGAGACTGCTACCTTTTTCTTTCCACACTATATTAGTATTTTCTTTTAGTTTAGCATTAGTAATCATTCAGAGAATTTTATATTGGACACGTAGCAGTGTTTTGATAATAGCGTTTGTGGATGCACTCCATCAGGCCATTATATCTGTTCAAGTGCGACCTTTCTTGCATAGCAGAAGCCTATTTTAAGGGTTCAATACCTCAAAAGGAAAACACACCTATAGTATACACCCTTATACCATTCGTCTGTCTGTCTGTCTTTTTTTTAAATAAAAATAAGGGATGAGCCGAGCAAGACGTTCAGATGATGGTAATTGATACGACCTGCCCATTAATATACAGTGCCGCTTACACATTACTGCTTCACGGCAGAAAAAGACGCCATTACCCATAACCTAGCCGGCATCCGGTGCAAAGAAGCCTCCCACTGGTAAATGCCCTAAGTCGCCTCTTACGACACGTTTGGGCCTGAGACTTCCCTATTCTTTTCATGCACCGGGGAAGCACAGGGCAAAAGTAAGTAAGTTTATCGTAAGTAGTAATAGAGCGCCAAATTTATATGACTTGCAATTATTGCAATTAGCTGTACCGGTCGAAATGTAACACTGAATCCGGCCCTGGCCTGCACCCTTCTCACGCAATCCATATGCTCTGTTATGACTGTTCTGTTCTCCAATAATCTATTATATCACGCAACTTATTCAAGACTTACGAGACGTTTTATTACAAATACTGAATTATCAATGACAATACGATAAAGAAGTTTACATTAGCGTTCATAGTTTTAAAGATAACATAAAAGAGTCAAACAAGAGCGAAATAGTGAAATTACTGGGCAAATGAGACTTTACATCTTATGTCTCAAGGTGACGAGCGCAATTGTAGTGCCGCTCAAAATTGTTGAGTTTTTGAATAATCTTGAGCGGCGCTTCATTGTAATGGGCAGGGCGTATCAATTACCATCAGCTGAACGTTCTGCTCGTCTCGTCCCTTATTTTCATAACAAAAGAGCCGATGCCCATTTTTAATCGAATAAGGGGTCAAAAAACCGTCCCACCACCAGCCATATTATCTTGCATTGTAATAATAATCGTTTTTTTAAATGAAAACTTCTTTAGCGGCGTTGAGCACTTTTCTTGGGATGGGTATAAAATGTTAAACTCGCGTCAGGACACGTGGCCTGATCGAAAATTCGTAAGACAGTCGTTGCAATTATGAATGAAGGTTGATTTTTCTGAGAGATAAACTTTTTAATGTGAAATAATTGTAATAGTTCTGATGTGTTAAATCTTTTATGTAATATGAATTGTCGTTGTCGCAATAAATGAATATTATACTTAAGCACACGCTAGTACTTTTATACTGACAATCAAAAGTAAATCGTGCGAAATTATTCCTTAACTTCGTTAATAATGTTCAAATTTTCAATTTTGCCGGGATTCCCGGAGTGCAACCTGTATTCTTTTTAAATAATAACAATAATAAAATACAAAAACATAAGACCCCTTTTAAGCACTAATTGTCTATATCTAATCACAATTCCACAAGGCTTCCCAACGGTATCTCCATGGTTATTTTATGGATACATCATGGGTCCGTGGTTATCCAAGTTTATGACATGATTAGCTCAGAGGTACCACTCTCCAGATATTCATGGTAATGTCATTATTATTATTCATTTGTGGGGAGGGGTGCCTCCAGTTATCTTAAAATTCCTGTTTGCCCGAATTGCCTTTTGATCCACTTAAATAAATAATCAAGAACATTTTATTTAAAAGGGATTATTACCTTAATAAATGATTAAATGAAAAACAAAAGCGCTTGGTCGCTTAGCGAAACACAAAAAAGCAATACTTATAGATATGAGTTGCACCATTAGACAATCTTTAGATGAAGTCATAACTTTAACTGTAAACCGTTCAATCTTCGCCGGTTAAAGTTATTGTTAATTTTAAATGGCGATCTGTCAAAAGTTTTAAATAAATATTCGATTTAGACTTGATATTTCACTTTTTAACTTTAACTATACCAAGGAATACGATGGTGCAACACATTTCGCGGTCTATGTTAAAGTCAGCGTTACTGATTACGTTAAATTTGACTTAACAGCTAATATGATTCAACCCAGCCTGTTTAAAAATGACTAATTTAATTGGCACAGATTTTTTTTATGGAAAAAGAGGACAAACGAGTGTATCGGTCACCTGGTGTTAAGTGATGGTGTACGCGCTTTTTTTGATTACATTCATTCAATGACGCCCGTCCAAGAGTAATGATGAAATAAGCGAGCTCAAGATGGCTGCCAGCATATTACAATATTAAAATATGAAGACTTTTCTTAATATATTTGTTAGGAATTCAGATTCGACTGATTTACTTAAGGCGACACTTAATGCCAGCGACCTTGAGTGATATGTGTTCACGGCTGCCGGCCCGCCATCTATGTAACAAAGCCAATATTTTCAAGATTCTTGCGTGGAAAACAGTTTATATGCTTACCATGCCAAAAAACTTGTTTAACTTCAAAGAAAAGTGGTAGTTCAAAAAGGCTCGGCAGTGTTAACTATAACCAACAGCAAGCATTTGCAACCTACAAATAAGACTTAAGGATATGTGTAACAGGATTAAATAGTGTTCATAGCTCGAAATGCTATACTTTCACCACAAAACTTGTCTAAAAACACCATGTTTGCGTGTTTTCTGCTTACTCTTCGCCTTAATATAATCAAACTCATCAATTAAATTAAACCATTAAAAGCTAGAATTATATCAAACAAAGTCCCCCGCTACTTGTGTCTGTATATCTGTTCGCTATAAATTCAAAAACTATTAAAGCCAGGGTAGAAAACAAAAGGGTATTAGTAACGTAACGTAGTATTAACAATAAAAATTGGTAGTTGTACAGACTGCCGATAGAAAAAAAAAACTTTAGATCTTTTAGCATTAAAATTTGAAATTTCGTAATGTTTAAAAGCAATGAATATTTTTAATTACAATTAATCAATTTTTTTAAATCTTTTTTTCAATTATATTTGTAACAAAAAACTATTTCAAACAATGCACAGTATATACACACTTGAACTTTTCACTAAATCTACTAATGTTGCACAATACGTCAGTTGTATAGCTACAGATATACTGCTATCACGCACAAGTAAAAAAATAAGGACTCCGTGTCACCTTACATAACAGTGAGGCACCAAAACAAGCCGGTAAACGTGTAAATACATAGCCCCACGCATACACTTACACTAATACAAGCCGATCGGCGGCCATTATGAGATTTGCCATTGTCTGTGACAGATCAGTTTGCGTCGCAATAAAATATTTTAAAAATACCGGCGTGCGTTGTGAAAAAGTGTAAAAACAATAATATAAAAGTATTTGTGGATATATGATTATTAAAGGGAGAAAAAATTGTGTAACTGGTATACCCCGTAACCGCACACACACTAGCATAAAGGTGCTTCACTTGCTAATATCACGGCGCGGAATCCATTCTTTTTTTACTAGTCCGTGACTGCTATAAGCATTTCGGTCACGCGAACTCACGAGATTCTAACCATCCAAAAAGTCTCTAACTATTTATATTTATACTTATTTATTCTTTAAATTATTTCTTTATTTCGTACGCCATTCAACAGCATGACGGTGACGGAGGCCACAAATTTTCCCCTATCAAAAAGTGCCCATCGCGGCTAAGGAAGTATTCACTTCAATAATATTTTTAGTTCTAGGCTTAACGATGGCATGTCGTTTACGTCCCTACAATCTATTTTATGTTCATTTCATTCATCCTGTATACAGTTGATAAGGAAACCGTCATCAAACACAAGGGGGTGAAAGGTTGTTAGGGAGTGAGGGTTGGTTGTAAGTCGCTAAGATATGGGGGCGCTGTGTACGAGGAGATATGCAGTAGAACCTTGTCGAGAATACGCATTGATTATAACTCATCGAGTCACGAAACTAGGAAGAAATTGCGATGTTTGAAATATTTGATTGTACATTCGGTATAGTCAGTGGCAAAAAGTGGGCAAACTACCAGTGGGGAGGTTTTTCCACAGGATGCCGGTTAGATTATAGGTACCACAACGGCGCCTATTTCTGCCGTGAAGCAGTAATGTGTAAGCATTACTGTGTTTCGGTCTGAAGGGCGGAAAAATTACTGGGCAAATGAGGCTTGACTTATGTCTCAAGGTGGCGAGCGCAGATGTAGTTCGACCTCAGGATTTTTGGGTTTTTCAATAATCCTGAGCGGCACTGCATTGTAATGGGCAGAGCGTATCAATTACCATCAGCTGAACGTCCTGCTCGTCTCATCCCTTATTTTCATTAAAAAAAATATTACATAAACAAGTTAGAATATTAATGATAATTCAGGCTCATATCTACAAAACATAATTAATGGGCTTGGTGACAATATTAAAGAATAGCTGTGTTATTACAAAAAAAATTAACATGTGTTGAACACTTGTTTAAAAAAAGTTATATTACAAATGTGTGTGTTTCTGTTATTTAGCGTTCAACATTCTTTAGACATTCCTTATATTTAAACACGATTCGAAGCTTGTCTAAGGTGTGTCTAACGGATATATCATATTCTTAAACAAGATTGAGATTATTTGATGACTGCTAGATGACAGATGTTAAAAATTGCATTCCGTTCCTTTATTTGTTCATGTACAATTCAGGTTGTTGTGCTTAGCGACGTTTTAGTTAGACACAAGCTAAACACTGTTTTGCAATGGAAAAAGTTAAACTACATTTTAGATGTAGTTATTATTAGGTCACTGACGTTGTTATAGTTACGTCACTGCTTAACAAAACACGTGTCTAAGCTATGTTTAAATTAAGTTGTTATGTAATGACACCGTAACAATTTTAAAGAAAAAACATATCTATAAATACGCTTCCCCGTAATGATAGTTCTAACTTTATGTGATATTAATAATAATTATAATTTTGAAGTCCCGGATTACAAGTATACTCCGGAGCCAGTTCTGGAAAACAGCCGTGCGAAGCTTTACTGGGATCTATCATCACGGACAGAACTATCATTGCTAATAAGCCTGATATTGTGTTAGTAGATCTGTTAGACCGACGGTCATTTATTTTTGATATCACCGTTCCATGTGATGTTCCTCGTGAAAGCTGAAATAGACAAATTGTCGAAGTACCTCGACTTAGTAGACGAGGTTCCTGACATGTGGGATGTTGATTCAACAATAATTGTCCCAATAGTGGATTCCGTAAAAGGTCTTACAGCAAAGAGCCTCGACCATCATCTCAAGAGGCTCTCGCTAAATAACTGGATTAAGGGTCGGATACAAAAAGTAGCTATTTTGGTAACGGCACGCATCGTACGGAAGTTCCACAGTCTGTCGCCCTTACCACCGGCGGAATTATCATGAAATAGAGACCTAATGTAGTTGTTAAGACTCAAGTTAAAATTCAACTAAGTCTGTTCGCCAATCCTTCAACATGGTGGCCCCATTGTAATTTAGAATCTAGAGTTATGCCAAGAAATGTAGCTGTTTCTACAAGTTTTATCACCTCTCCGTTTAACAAAACACTTGCATCTACATTTTTTACCTTTGGTACGGTAAATTTAATATATTTAGTTTTCTTGCTATTTAACAATATGTTATTACCGCTAAACCAGTACACGATGTCAGATAGAATATCGTTCACTTCGTCATACATACCTTGGTTTCTTTTTACTTTGAAAATCGTGTCGACCGCAAACAATACTACTTTTTAGATCTTAATACTTCAGTAAAAATATTTTTACTCTCAAAGATTTATCTGTCCGCCAACATATACTGCAAAATATTGTTTACGTTCAGTATAAACGTATAACTGCGCTCACAATGAAATCGGCCGGTTCGTTCGTTAAACCGAATACAGATAATAACAGAATGTGCTAAATAATATTTTTATCGTCATTTAGTGCATACTCGTATACTATATTAAGTTAAAGTAATACTAACTTCAAATTTCTCCTTTCTAGTAACCATTTTAAAAAGTGTGGGTACTTCTAATTTTATTAAAAAAATTTTAGTAAAAAACTTTTTTGCAATATTGTTTGATTGATTGCGATGGAGTTTGATGAAACGAAAAAAAAACGATAAGAAAATTGTTAGCTTATTATGGATATGACAAGGGTTCATATAACTTTTGTTGCTAGCAGGTCGAGCAAAGACGCGAGAGGTCATGCCATATAATTGAGACATAGGTGGTAATTAGTGAGCTGCTTATTTAATTAACGCGACCAAATTTGACCTGTCTAGTTATATTACGTAATCAGTTTTGATGGGTTCCGTACAAAGATAACAAATATTAAGGACACACCGAGAATCACTTCTTCGAGCAATCGGATGTCAGTCTTCCTGTCAAAATCATTTATTTTTTCAAGAACGCGCGACATATTTATGGCACTCCGATGTTTTATGGCACAACAGGCAACAAGACATTTTTGGCATTCGTTAAGAGGTAATTGTAATAAAAAAAAAAGTGTGTGTGTACTTATGTATGCACGCAAGAAGTTATACTTCTTTGGCCTAACAAAGCAAAAATCCTTCAAATTATTTATTCCTCGTGCTATTCTCCGTTTGTAGAAAAAAGAATATTAATTATAATTATTAATATTAAAATTTCATTGTATCATTTTTAAATAACGCGCCTAAAGAAGTATAACTTCAAAAACTAAGATCGAGATAAAATTGGAACTATAGGGTCGGGCACCAAAGCCTACGAAATACTTTTTACATATGTAGAATTACAAGAGTTTCTCAGTGTCGCTTCACTGTTATGAGATGGTTACCTATGATTGAATTATGATTGTAAGAAACAATAGCTCATCGTTTTTTTTTTTGGAGAAGACTCAAATACTTTTTCGTATTTAGACCCCGAAATGGGGCCCATTGTGTCAGGCTTGGGTGTACCCCTACCTCTTTAGAAACCACTTTTGTGCTGGTAGCCTTAAAAGCTTTTCCAGCGATATAGGACGTGGGCAGTGGAGGCCGAAAATACTCCGTAACAACAGTCACGGGGCGTCTTTTAAGGAGACTCGAACCTCGGATCAACTGTGTGCTTGTGGTTGGGAGAGAAGATCGCTAACGATCAAATATGATCTGATATTGCACACCGTTATTTGAATATCAACAATTGCGCATCCAGCAAATAGTGTTTCGAGTGCAGTTAGGAAAGAAATTCCTTTTACGACACAGTTAGTAGCGCCCCAGGCGGAGGAAACGGAACTATTAGCCGAGGGGATGCGAGCATTAAACGGAACATTCCACACTTTGTTCGCCGGAGACAATATTGCGAGTGTTCAGACATTACTATTAAGATAAAGATATTATATATTGAATTGAAATTTGGTAAGGAATACCTTTATAATGACGACCCATATAGCCGAATGGTTAGTGACCCTGACTACTAAGCTGAAGGTCCCGGGTTCGAATCCCGGTAGGTACAATCGTTTATATGATGAATAAAGATGTTTGTTTCCTAGTCATGGATGTTTATATGTATTTATGTTTGTTTATGTAAGTATATTGTATTAAATATATCGTTGTCTTGTATCCATAGTACAGGCTATGTCTAGTTTGGGGCAAGATAATTTGTGTAAAAGTGTGTCAATATTGTATATTATAGTAGGTTAATATATAAATCCGTTAATTAATTAATAATTGAAATGATTGCGAAACTGAAGTGGCAGTGGGCAGGGCACGTAGCTCGACGGACAGATGGCCGTTGGGGCAGTGAAGTCCTCGAATGGCGATCAAGTACCGGAAGACGTAGTGTTAGTAGGCTCCCCATAAGATGGTCGGATGATCTGGTCAAGATCGCCGGAATACGTTGGATGAGGGCAGCGCAGGACAGATCGTCGTGGAGATCTTTGGGGAGGCCTTTGTCCAGCAGTGGACGTCTTCCGGCTGATGATGATTAATTAACATTTTGATCATTGTTGTTTTAACTACTTATTGTCAAATAGTTTTTGAAATGTTTTTAACTTTCTATATATGAGAAATTAGATTCTTGATTCAGTCAAGCGCTTATCGAAATGGATTCATTTAAAAAATAGAACAGTTCGTATAGGCATTTTGCTTTATAAGACTTAACAATTTCAAGAACACACGGAAAGATTTCAGTTCAATAGTACTTTTTTAGCAAAATAAGAAATGTTAAATCGTGGAAGCGTACGAAATCAAGTTACAGCATATGTGACTAGATGAGTCCGGAACTGATTTTAAAAAGTAAACAGATGAACAAATAAATAATAATAAAATTCGACGATCGCGCTCGGTCTTTTCTGCTCAGTAAGAATGAGATTTTACTAAAAAGGGATAGCAGATTTTTTTTTATGGAATAGGAGGACAAACGAGCGTACGGGTCACCTGGTGTTAAGTGATCACCGCCGCCCACATTCTCTTGCAACACCAGAGGAATCACAAGAGCGTTGCCGGCATTTAAGGAAGGTGTACGCGCTTTTTTTGAAGGTACCCATGTCGTATCATAAATAAAAAATATTTCTTAAACAATTAACAATTTTAAATTACATGCACAAGTATGGGTATGCAAAATCATTTAAAGGTAAACACTACATGCTAATTTCGCTTATCATTTCTTTGTAAATCTAAAAGTGAGATAAAAAATAAAACTAGTAAAAAAAAATGCGACCGGAGTACGGCAGTACGGGGATATCTGCGTGGTACTCGGAAATTAATTTTACGCAGTAAATTGGGTTGGTCTAAATTGCATTTTAGCAATTTATATAAAAACGTTAAGTCCGAAATTCTCTTGTTCGTTCATGAGTCATCATGTTTAAGTGTTTTAATCATTTTTTATATGACACCACCGTTTTGTAAATATTCGCTGAGTATGATAGATGCCACATGAACCTTTTCTGCACACGCGCCAGTCTTAAGTAGTGTGTAGAATAATGTGGGCGCCAAACAACGCTACAGTACTCTAAGGGCCGTTCCCAATATACTATCTACAGATGGAGATAAATTACTACCTTCTACTGTCAGTAATTAGCTGTCAATAATCTGAAGCTGTCCCAATATACCCGAAATGTCATTCTTATCGCCTTATATTTGGACGCGTGAATTGCAATTTCCATTCGAATTTCCATCGCTGGTAAGCTGTACGTCCTCCCATTGACAGACAGCGTGTACGGATGAGGTACGTTACCGTCGATAAGTCGGTAGTTACGATTTTTATCTCAAGTAGGCCACAGCCGGAGATAGACTGAATATTTGGAACGGCCGTAAATGACTGCGGACAAGGCTGTTGTAGCGACAGATTTTTGTTTTTGCATCTTTAAAATTTCGACCTTGTCGCATAATAAAACCTAATAATTTAGACGCTTTGCTTATTACACTTTCTATGTGTAAAGATAAGTCAATTTCATCAACATTGAACAAGAACTAAAAACAGGTTCTATATTCAAATTCAAATATTTTAAAATTGGATATGAAATCAGTTATTCAAAAACAAAAACTACTACCCATTCGAAAAAGAATGTTTCAGACGGTCTGAGTCAGACCTGAGAAGAACGGGCGCAACAGACTCAGTGGCCTTCTTCTTTGTTTTAATCTTTAATAACATTTCGAAACGATCAAATATATAATTTAAATAGCCTCACGGCGGTCGCTCCATTCCCAATCTGATATGGGTATAAAATCTAACAAAGATTACGGACAGGAAGCCTAAGTGCGGAATCATTTTCTGCACGCTAAACAAACATGGAAATTGCTCATTTTTGGGAAAACGTATTAAAAATATGTTTCCATATACTTATAACTTAAATTTGCAACCAAAATTTGTGAACGATGCGGGACTCGAACCCGAGACCTCTCGGGTTCCGTCCGAGACAAATTGCTTAGTCTTATAACTATAAGGTGTGTGACAGTTCGTACGGGGTATATAGAAAATATGTCAACTTTTATGGAACAGGAAGACAAACGAGCGTACGGGCCGAACGAGCCCACATTATCTTGAAAGACCAGAAGAATTATTACAGGATCGCTGCTGCCGGCCTTTTAGAAAGGTACGGGCACTTTTTAGGATGGCAGGTATGGCCGGACAAGTAAGCTCATGCCACAGCTTTTTTCGTGAAGAAATTCCTTGAAAACCGCACTGGGGATGAACGCCTCACATCCAGATTTTGGGGATGATATCCTTATTGGTGGCGTATCGTGGGAAGGCGGAATTGTGCGACAGGAATCAGGTAAAACAGCTCTTCGGAACAATGAGTAACCCGTGATAATGAGGTAGAACAAAAAATTATTCAAAAATAAATTTTTCAATCCATTACAGTGATACATTTTGTATTTGTATTGTACAAACCTTGAATAGGCGGGAGTTTGACGAGCTCTTGGTTGTTATGCTGGCCGTTAAATCTGCTGGAGCCGCTTCTGCGGGGCTGACCGTTCCACCCGGGGGGCCGCGGACTGTCTCCCGAGCGGTGGACAATCAGGGATGGTGGCGGAGGACGAGCGGCAAGAGCTGGCTTCTCTTCTCGATTCTATAACAAAAATTAACATTAACGTCTTTCTCTCATTATCTCTATCGAAAGAAACCTAAGGAATTGTCAATGAATAAAATTATTTTTAACTTATTTAACATTTAAAATACACTAAATTTATTAGCTTATCAATTTATTATCTACCTAACTGAGACAAAAAGTAATCAAAGAAATGAGTGAAATCATAGTTTACGCACTAGATCCGGTTTCCCTCACCCGATTTCTTTCCGTTAACCGTTAAAAAAAGTTCTACGACTACACCGGACCACACGTGTTTTCACGGACACGGATCGGATTCGGATCGCACGTAGTGCGAAAGCGCTCTAACGCCTAAACCAATTGCACAAATTAGTCTTAAATTTTTTTTTAATGATAATATTCTAATAAATGAAAATATTTCTTTAAAGTTTAAATAAACTACAGCAAAAAAAAACTAAATTCATACATCAAATGTAACGTTTTTTGACGTAAAACAGTAAAAAACATCGGCTCTCCGTGGGAAAACAATTTTTTATCGTGTTTCTTGGTCGTATATTTTGCTTGAGCCTATTTGCGGCTGATGTGTACCTACCCAGTTTTATTTTATTACGTATGGCATGTTTCATTGTCATCAATTTAAGTATTGTTCTTTTTTGTACTAAGTAGTGTTCAGCTGCAAGTAAAGTATTTATTTTTTGTTATTATATGTAAAATAATATAGTTATAAATAACATATCAAAACAACAAACCAAACAATGAGAAATGGACGAAAACAGCATTGCTTTGATGGTGGGCTCTTAATAATAATAGGATAGCAACTTTAAACTTATAGCAATGTATGTTGGAGGTGTCCAACATATCATTGATATGCAGAAGAAACAGAGTGGGAGATAGCACACAGCCTTGGGGCACTCCAGCATTCACGGGCTTCGGGTTCGATCAATGTCCGTCGACAACGACCTGTATGCTGCGCCCACTGAGGAAGCTGGAGGTCCACTTGCACAGGGTCTCGGGAAGCCCAAATGATGGAAGTTTTGAGAGGAGCGCCTTATGCCATACATGATCAAAGGCCTTCGCTGTATCCAGGCCCTCCCCTTGCCTTCGGTCCTCGACACTAACCTATGCGAAACATAGCGGCACTAGGCCGATATTTCACGCCGGTATTATGTAATTAACCCGGACGAGTCTGGCCCGATTGTGCCGACGTCATAAGACGGCAGTGCGACTCTCCCACTCTAAAAAGCCCTTAGTCGCCTCTTACAACACCCATGGGCCTGGGACTCCCTATTCTTTTTACGCCCCGGGGAAAGTACAGGGCGAACAATGCTCCAAAATACCTCCCAATGCTTCTCAGCGTGACATAGTCTCTAGTATGACGTACAGTTGATGGTAATTGATTCGCCCTGCGCATTACAACGCAATGCCGCTCAGGATTATTAAAAAACCCAACAATTCTGAGCGGCACTACAACTGCGCTGGTCACCTTGAGACATAAGATGTTAAGTCTCATTTGCCCAGTAATTTCACTAGCTACGGCGCTCTTCAGACCGAAACAATAATGCATACACATGACTGCTTCACAGCAGAAATACGCACCGTTGTGGTATCCATAATCTAATCGGCATCTTGTACAAAGGAGCCTCCCACTGGTGAGGAATAAGTTTAAGAATAATAACTTATGGAATAAGTTCGTTACTTCATGAGAACACCTCGGTTCGCCACTGTTTTGTATAAACAAACAGCATCCGACAGGCGATCAAGGCGTGATGACATCCTCATAACTGTACCCATCAGCTCATTAGATTTGGGATCGTTGCCAACATCATAACAAGATCTAGGTCGCCATGTCGTCAATGGTTGGGTGGGTGTGGTGTGGTGCACTTGAATGTCAATGCCAAACAACAAATAGCATTCGCTTCGAGCAAACATACTGATACAGCGAACACAGCGATATTGTCCAACTGCCACAAATTAACAAACACTTTAGAAGGTTACAGTGGCAATATTAATCCCAAAAGATACGAAACGTATCTCTTTTTTTTGACGGTAAGGAACGAGATGAGCAGGATGTTTAGCTGATGGTAATTGATACTTCCTTCCCATTACAATGTAGTGCCGCTCAGGATTCTTGAAAAACCCTAAAATTCAGAGCGGCACTACAATTATTGCGCTCGTTACCTTGAGACATAAGATGTCAAGTCTCATTTGCCCAGAAATTTCACTAGCTACGGCGCACTTCAGGCTGATACACAACGCCGTTGGCTGGTACGCATAATCTAGCCGGCATCCTGTGCAAAGGAGCCTCCCATTGGTTTAGTTGTATTAATCAAATTACGTTATAAGAAGAAGCACAAAAATAAGAATAGGTATAATAAGATCTGTTGGTTTATCAGCCCATGAGAATTTAGGAAAATAAAGGTATAAAATGAATTACCGAAAGGTCTTTGTATCTGTCCACTTAAAATAATATTATTAATATGTTGGTTGGCAATGGCCAATTCATGTCGAGCGGCAGTACCGGATTAAGCAAATGCGGGGCCCCGTAGCAAATTATATTGAGGAGGCCATGGTCCGCTATGAGATTAAATTGTTAAAAATTTAATACTCAATACTTCTTGTATTTGCCATTTTTCGGTATTTACTAATAGACAAGTGTAGATAAGTATTTGAATAAGTAGGCAATTATTATTAAATTACCACAATCTATGTTTAAAAATTAAACATTTCATCGAATTTAAAAGTTCTCTTCACTATATGCTGCATGTTTTTTTTTGCAAACTAATAATTTTTGTAAAGTTGCTAGGTCATTCACGAATATCCTTGGAGTACAATTTAGTTTTTTACTTGATATTGAATTTCGAAGTAATACGACTTTTGGTCGAGATGGCTTTATGATATTTTTTCAACTTCTCTTAAGCAAAAACCCGATATGGCAGAATTGGGACTTGGTCGTCTTTTGTACCGCTATTACCTATTAGTAGGATACGTATCATTATTAAGGCGACACTAAATGCCGGCGACCTTGAGCGATATGAGTTCACGGCTCCTAAAAAACAAAGCCAATATTTTCAAAATTCTTACATCAAAAATTTAACATTTTAACAGGCGCAAACCGTTTAATTACTTACAATCCTCAATATTGATTACTAATCTGAATAAATGTACCTACATAAAAAAGTAAAATCTATAATAATAATAATAATAATAAATCGATGCCGAGAAAAAACTTGTTTAGCTGCAAAGAAAACATTCATAATAGCTCTGGAGTGCTAACTTTAACCAACAATAAGCATTAGCAACCTACAAGTAAGACTTAAGGGTATGTGTAACAGGATTAAGTAGTGTTCATAGCTCCAAATGCTATATTTTCAACACAAAACTTGTCTAAAAACACCTTGTTTGCGTGTTTTCTGTTTACCCTTCGCCTTAAATTTCACTCAAAGAATAGCGCTCAGGCGGAAGTGATTATCGGGGCCTCTAGCAATTGCTACTTTAGCTACGTGGTTAATTCGGCACTGTCGGGCGGTTGTCTAACCGCCGTTATGAATTACCTATCTATCCTTAGTTTAACTTACTAGAGGTAGACAAATCTATACTTTTACGTTTACTTATTGAACTATATTGGACATAACTATGGATAGATACGATCTTGTCATTAAACGTTGACAGCAATATATATTTGTAACTAGAGATACGTTAATTTAAACGGCCGTAAGTCTGTCATAATAAAATTGTATACTAACGGTAGTTCCAAACAATACCATATATTAAAACAAATCATTTTCAGATCTAAAGTCAGCCAGCTCATGTGACATAATTTATTCAAATCCAACTAATAATCTAGTCATAAAATTGTTAGTTAATGGAAAAATTTCGGCATTAAGGACCAGTTTAATCAGTTCATTTAGATACTAACGTTAAACTATACTCATTAATCGTTCGGCGGAGCACGAGATCTTTGCAACTTAGAAACAAGTGCTATTAGAAATCAGATTGTAGAATATGCACACGCAATACTCTTGTTTGGTGACAAGTACTTTTACGGCCGTTCCCAATATACTATCTACCGATAGAGATAAATTACTACCTTCTACTTTCAGTAATTAGCTGTCAATAATCTGAAGCTGTCCCAATATAATATTGAAACAATTTTTACACGAATTATCTTGCCCCAAATTAGGCATATATAGCCTGTGTTATGGGTTGCAAGACAACGATATCTATATATATAAAAGAGAATGTATGTTGGTATGTTCCCTAATAACTCCTAAACTATTCGACCGATCTCAATGAAATCTTTTGTAATAGATTCGTTGAAGCTCAAGGAAGGTTTACATATATAATTTATATGGCAAAACAACGTTTGCCAGGTCAGCAAGTATTTAATACAATATACTTACTTAAACATACATAAATACATATACACATACATAAATACATATAACAACCATGACTCGGAAACAAACAATATACCCAATAAGTCATTCTTATCGCCTTACGCGTTATTTGCAATTTCCATACAAACTTCTTGACTCCTAATTGACAGGCAGCGTGTACGGATAAGATGAGTTACTGTCGAAAAGTTCATTGGGACTGAAAAGTCAACGATAGTTACGATTTTTCATCTCAAGTAGACCACAACCGGAGATGGACTGAATATTGGGAATGGCCGTACGAGACTCAATAGGGTTTCGCATGGTAAGAAAGTCTAATGTGGGGTAATTTATACGTTTAGATAGGGTCTCCTGCTGCTAGACAACCGATGAAAACAGGCCAGGTTTATTACTTTAGTGTGCGTGACAAGCCACGTCTTATACTTGCGATTTTTGTGTAGCTTTGGGTTAGTGTGCGTGCATTGTTAATAATAGAGGTTAATTTTCGTACTCAATTCGACGTTTTTACCGTCTATCTAGATGTATAAAAAATGATCTTAGGTTAAATATACGCCTACAGCAAAATATTTAGCTGGCAACGTTTTATGGCTACCAGCACAGAGGAGGTATTTTAGGTTTTTCAACTTTAATTTGTGAATTAATCCTAGAAGTGAGGGTACTTTAAAAAAACATAACAAATTGTTTAGATTTACAAGAGCGACATCTCAAGTCAATTTCCTAATATGCAAATATTGGGGTTGAGCAGGTTATCATCAACTGTAAAGTAGATCCTGTAAATAAAGCCACAACCCGAGAGTTGAACAAAGCATACAAGATTTTATGACGATACGTCACTCGAACGGTTAGCTCAGTTGGTTAGAGCACTGGCACGGAACGCCAGAGGTCGTGGGTTCGAGTCCCGAATCGTTCATAAATCTTGGTTTTTCAAATTTTATTTGTGTCTTTAATACCTATCAACATGAACACACTTACCTTACTTATGCAACAAAAAACAATGACATTTAAAAATAAACAAGACATTTGACTATCCTATTTGAAAATAAATTTAAATTAATTAATGAGCAGTATGACACAGTTTTTTTTTAGTATGATTTAATAAGTCAGAATCGCAAGCCCCGACTGTTCTGCCGGCAATCACTCGAACGGTTGGCTTAGTAAGGAAGAGCTTTCGGACGGAACCCGAGAGGTGGTGGCTCCGAGTCCCGCATCGTTCATAAATTTTAGTTACAAATTAAATTTGTTGACATCACTTCAGAAAATAACAAACTGTTTAGTTACAAACTATCGTGTTTTTTTGGTAAATTCAAAAACACTTTATTCATGTAGGTCACGGAAATGACACTTATGAAAATAAAAAAAAATTGTTTCTTATTGAATTTACCGCTACTTCGTAAAGGGTTGAGCTAATGAGAAGAAGGAGCAAGAAACTCATTGCCACTCTTTTAAGTCAAGATGTACATTTTAATTCTTTTACAAATCATTTCAATTACAATATATGCAAAGTGACGCAACAAAAATACTCAAATGTCAAAAACTTGATGTAAAATTTTTAAATTTTTCAAAAGTTGACAATTGTAAAACACTTGATGTATGTTTTGTTCATAAATTTTAGTTACAAATTTATTTATTTTTTTAAATTTCGTAACACATAAATTTTAGACACCAGCCTCCGGAATGGACCTTGGAAAACAATCACCTATTACCGGATCGCCGGGTCAGTATTGTAATATAAAATTCTCAATCATAGCGTGCATAGAATTCGCTTGTGTCTACATAATATCTGCTATAGCGGAAACATAGTGAATCCTTGAATACGTACGACTGATGAGTTTTCTAAAAATACACAGTAATTTATTCCGTTCTGTTCACATCGTATTATACGGACTGTATCGTGTTTATTTAGTGGCAGTACCACATAACAGACACTTTTACATTGGTATTATTACTACCTTGCTTGCACCTACCGGGTTCGAATCCCGGTAGGTGCAAGCAAGTATTAAAAGTGACGCATTGAACAAGACATACCAGGATTTACGGTCGATGCGTCACTCGTATGCTTAGCTCAGTTGGTAAGAGCGCTCAGACGGTGCCCGAGAGGCGCGGATTCGAGTGCCGCATCGTCTACATTTTTTGGTACAAATTAAATTTGTAAATTGAATCCTAGAAGTGAGGGACATCACTTCAAAAAATAACAAACTGTTTAGTTACAAAGTATCGTGTTTTTTGGTAACACCACTTTGTATTTGGTTACTGATTCATTTATAATAATAATATCTATTCATTTTCTCCTCACAAAGCTCTTAAGGCTAGTAGTACAGTAGGTACAGTAGTGTTACATTTTTTAACAGATAGTATTTTGTGAGGAGCTGGTGTCTGAAGTGGGTTGACCCTGTATTACAGATCACCAGGACCTCACCCCCAGATATAAGGATCACAATGATTAAAATAGTACACATCTGTACTAGTAGCTAGAAGAGCAACAATAGAAAATAACAATAGATGACTTTAAATATGTAAATTACTAGTAATATAATGTGTGTGTGTTTGTGTGTGTGTGTGTGTGTGTGTGTGTGTGTGTGTTTGTGTGTGTGTGTGTGTGTGTGTGTGTACTATTAGTGTAGAAGGTTTTCAGTAGAGGTATAGTCCAATTTCTGTAACCACTCTTTCAAGATACGCTTGCATTTAGTTCTGTTGAGGTGGTAAATTTACAGCACTTTGTTTACCTTATTGTAAAGGTTATTTACCTTGAACACAGAAGAATCTTTGGGAGAATCCAGTATTAAACAAATTTTTTTATTTTATTTTTACGGTAATTGTAATTTTTGTATAGCTTTGGTTACATTATTGGAGTCTTAATAAAGATCCCATATTTTTGGAAATTTAACATAACCTTTGTCACCTGGGGATAGTGTAGCTTCCCAACAGTGAAAAAAATTTTCAAATCAGTTCAGTAGTTTCGGAGCCTGTTCAATGCAAACTAACAATTCTTTCCACTTTATAATATTAGTACAGATGAGTGAATTTCCTCTAGTGTAATATTAATATAGTTATGTAAACCTTAGATCATTTATACGCCTAGATAGACTATGACAGCTGTGAAACCGTCGAAAAAAAATAGACTTTAGAACTAACCTCTATTTTGAGCAATTCACGCACACTAACACAAAGTGTCATACAAAATACATATTGCAAGTGTAAGACGTAGCTTGTCACGCACACTAAATTAATATGGCAAGTTTTTATTGGTTGTCTAACAGCAAGAGACTCCCCTCCCCTTATTTATAATGGTCCGCTAACTTAAAACAGCCGCTAAGGAGTATTTTTTCTCATTCTGACTTAGGTCAATAGAAGAAGACAGAGTGAGAATTAGCAATGCTTTAAGTTAGCAGACTATTATGAATAAGGGGGTCCATCTAGACGTATAAATTATTTTATTATATCTTAGATCTAAACACGTGGTGTGTAAGTCGAACCAAGTCTGCTGATTCTGTCATATGAACCGTATATTGGTTAGATTCAGTGTACCTGTGTAATTAACCACAACATGACAACTATATAATATAAACCGCAAGTAAAACATTCGCATGTACCCGCGAAGGTTGTTATAAGTTGTCCATTGTTTATGTTTAACATAAGCCGCTTATTTAACGCGGACGGTTGAAAAGTGATATGATATTATGATCTGATGACCGATTCTAATGATATTTATTGCTTGATAGAATAACCGAAGAAATAAGAGTTGTGTATCTACATAGATAATACAAACGTGACACAGAGAAGCATCTAATATATAAAATTCTCGTGTCATGGTCTTAAACATTGAACTCCTCCGAAACGGCTTCACCGATTATCATGAAATTTTGAGTGCATATTGGGTAGGTCTGAGAATCGGACAACATCTATTTTTCATCCCCCTAAATGTTAAGGGTGGTCCACACGTTTTTTTTTTAATTTTTTTATAAATTTGTTTAATTATGAGTAGAAAAAATACGTACAACTTCAAATTTTCACCCATCTACGATCAACAGTTACTTTTGTATCGCAATTTTAATATCGGCAATACAACGTTTGCTGGGTCAGCTAGTAATTAAATAAAAATATATCAGACGTTATTTCGCGGATATCCATAATTATCAAAAGGCCGGAACGCACTACAGCGGCGCTGCGCAGCATTGCACAGCGCGGCGAAATATTATTAACAGTTACTTTTGTATCGCGATTTTAATATCGGCAATACGTTTGCTGGGTCAGCTAGTAATTAAATGAAAATATATCAGACGTTATTTCGCGGATATCCATAATTATCAAAAGGCCGGAACGCACTACAGCGGCGCTGCGCAGCATTGCACAGCGCGGCGAAATATTATTAACAGTTACTTTTGTATCGCGATTTTAATATCGGCAATACGTTTGCTGGGTCAGCTAGTAATTAAATAAAAATATATCAGACGTTATTTCGCGGATATCCATAATTATCAAAAGGCCGGAACGCACTACAGCGGCGCTGCGCAGCATTGCACAGCGCGGCGAAATATTATTAACAGTTACTTTTGTATCGCGATTTTAATATCGGCAATACGTTTGCTGGGTCAGCTAGTAATTAAATAAAAATATATCAGACGTTATTTCGCGGATATCCATAATTATCAAAAGGCCGGAACGCACTACAGCGGCGCTGCGCAGCATTGCACAGCGCGGCACGAAGCGTCGAAATATTATTTCAATAATTTCGTATGGTGCATATCACACTAGAGCGGCACGCACTGCGTCTTGCCGCAGAGTTGCCTTCGAGAGAATATTTTGACGAAAATTTATTGAAGTAGGCGTTACTTTGCGGAAATCCATAATTATACAAATGATTTGAGTTTTCTTTAGTGTTAATTCTGCTAACATTTGTCTTTAAACAATTCGACACGTGTTTCGCCTCTACACGAGGCATCCTCAGGACGCGTTGTCTCGCCAAAATCTGGCACGAGACTAAAATCATTTGTATAATATTTTGACACACAGCGCGTCGATCGCAGTGCAGCGACGCTCAGTGTCTGCGCCGTCGCAACGCTTCAATATGCGTACTGTTGATTGTTAATTTATAGAATTGAAGTAAGTGTGAAACTGTGCAGAGTCATTAAGAAGGCGAAGAAACAAATAGTGATACTCGCCTTCTTCATAGCGTGACCATGGTATGTCAGCAGTCTATTTCTTCTTACTTTTTTTTTCTTCCATAACACGTTTTTCTTCTGCGTACAACAAAGAAATAATGACCAAATCCTCGGCACTATCCGTCATCTTGTAAAGTTGCTCGCAGGCAAACTCCTAATGACACCAGCCGATGCGTATGCATAAATACTGTCGAGCGACGTGAAGAGACGCGCCGCGCACCTTCGCTCTAATGCGGTCAAAATGCGTTAAATGTTTTTAGCGTGTAACTAGAGAATTTCGTTGCAGAGTTCGGCGGGTCAACCATATGAGGATGCCTCGTGTTAAGACTAAACACGTGTCGGTTTGTTTTAAGACAAATACACTAGCAAATAGACAAACAAAGCGTGCGAGGGAGAAGATAATTTTCTAAGTAGTAAACTCTAAGTAGAATTTTCCAAGGGGTAAGGCCAACGAGACAACCGAAAAAGAAGTTCAACCGCCCACAGGCTATTAAATAGCAACTTTAATTGTATGATACGAGGGCGGCACTGAAAATTTCGAGAATCAAGGCAGTGACACAACATTACTATTTAAAAATGTATTTATTGCTTTTCGAAGTATTCTCCGCGAAAATTGACACATTTTTCCATACGATGGAACCAATCATTGAAGCAACCATTCCACTCGGAAGTTGGGGTCTCAAAAATGGCCGTTTTATAGGCGTCAACAGCTTCTTCAGGTGATGAAAATCTCCGTTCTTTCGTAGGTCTGAGGCAAACTTTTTGGAATAGGTTTTTGACTTTCAATAAGTGATATTACATCCTATTTTGAATAAAAATATTTGAATTTGAATTGAACCATTCTGTAGTTGTGTTAAGAAAATAAAGTATTATTCTTATTAGGGAAAATATTCTACTCTCCAAGTAGGTACATTGACTGCATCGTCATTCCAGTTTACATAATTTAAAAAATTATCTTCGGTATTCACCAGTTTTATTATCTCGCGTTTTGTTTAATTTAGACAAACAATACTGTTTATCATGACAATACGAACTGCGGAATTCATTTTGAGCGATTCACAGCGTCGAAGAAAATGTAAAGTTTTACAAAGACAATCTCTACAGAGCCGAGGCGTGACAGGAACAAAACGACAAGCGGTATAAGATAACATAAAACTTTCAACGAAAAACTTCTTAAGAGAGAAACAAGAAAACTTTAAGGTCAGAATGGCTAGTAGTGATTTAGTATTAGCCGGAACGGCGGACGTGAAACAACTCGAAAATATGGAATATTTCAGTACATCTAACTCCACCAAAACCAGAAACAATACCAACTTAGATCATTTATACGTCTAGATAGACTATGAAAACGGCGAAAAAAAGGGCGAGGTAGAAGGTTAACCTCTATTTCGAGAGATACACGCAGACTAACACAGAGTGAAATTTGATCATGGTGTTGTTAAGGGGCTGCACTACTTTCTCAAGAATGGTATCATGATGACACTTGTGCCGATTTTTTGATACCTTTTTCACAAAACTATGGCTCAGTCACTCCTTCATAAGCTTATAACTTACCAAACCTTTTCTGAACTCGGATAGTGCCCACGTTGCACTCTGTCGACTAATTTGAAAGCTACCTTAGAGCTTTGAGCATAAATACGGTCATTTTGTTTATTAAAATGGTGCTCAATTGTAAAAAAAATCTCATCCGTACACAATTAATTTCTGTGACCTTCCTTTGCGTACCGCTTCAGTAGTTGTTTCGATTTTACCACCCTATTCTTTAATTATCAGTTAAGAAATGACCAGTACGTCTCTTATAGTATGCAAGCCCTAAGTTATAATCATAAGAAACAAATATTATAATAATATAAATTTCCATAGTTAAAATTTTTGGGGTATAAAAAATAGATGACCACCAATTCTCCTCGACCTACTAAATATATTATATTCGATTGCCATCTTGCAACTCTATTGCGTATCTGTGGATGGAATAGAATAACATTAAAATCGCGATAGAAAAATATGTGTTGATCGTAGAGAAGTGTAAATTTTAAGTTGTGTGTATTTTTCAATGCTAAATCATAATATTTAGGGATGGGGTCACCCCTATCATTTAGGGGTCTGAAAAATAGATGTTAAATAATATCCGATACGCACACAAAATTTCATACAAATTAATTTTAAACAAAAGAATTTTATATATCATAATAATAGCTTTTGGCTATTAGCTTTGCATATTATCTATTTATGTTTCTCACGAATATATGAACAGCACAATAATATCTTAATAGCGGATATTGGGTGACGCGTTTACTGTTAGGATCAATGCGTTATTATCTACATCTCATACTCTATACGAGTTTAGATATTCGCGTGAGTTCGACACGCGTTTTACGAGCTACATGTGGTGATTATAAATATATTTTTCTAAAACACACTTGAGCATTATTTTGACGAACTTCTTTGAGATAAATCGAAATTGCTGTACTGATCAAATACATGCGAGCAGCGGCCGGCAATTTTTTTTTTAATGAAAAAAAAACGAGACGAGCAGGACGTTTAACTGATGGTAATTGATACGCCCTGCCCATTTCAATGCAGTGCCGCTTATGATTCTTGAAAAACCCAAAAATTATGAGCGGCCCGACAACTGCACTCGTCACCTTGAGACAAGATGTTAAGTCTCATTTGCCCAGTAATTTACTTCCGACCGAAACACAATAATGCTTACACATTACTGCTTCACGGCAGAAATAGGCGCCGTTGTGGTACCCATAAGCTAACCGGCATGCTGTGTAAAGGAGCCTGTATGTAAGCATATTTCTCAGTCGGAGTCGAACCCGGTATCTCGATATGCAGACACTTGGATGAACCAACGAGCCCTTCCGACTCGATCAAATATTTAAAAGTACATCAAGCAAACAGCGCATGTTTACCAAGCTACGGAACTGACAAGTCACTCGGAATCCGGGTCGCTGCAATGAAATCTCATAAGCAGCTCAATACTTTTAAACTTTGAGCAAAAACAGATTGAAGTCTGTCTTTTTTTAACCGACTTTAAAAAGGAGGAGGTTCTCAATTCGACCGGTAGTTTTTTTATGTATGTACACCGATTACTCTGAGATTTATGATCCGATTCGTTCTTTAGTTCAATGCGGAATAGATGCCCCATTTGGTCCCATAAAAAAATTACATAGCTTGGCCCAGTAGTTTACATTTTATGGACATTTAATATAAAAAAAAATATCTACTCATACTACTATGATATAATTGTTTTTGTTTTCATTTGTTTGTTTATATATTATTATTATTAACTGACACTAAAAAGTTATAAGTAGCACATATAAATAATAGTATTTTATTCATATTAAAGGTAAAGGTTTGCATAAGAGGTGTAGGTATTAAATTAAATTTTTAGTTACTTTATAATTTTCAGTTTTTGAAGTCGTTTTTTTTTGGCTAGAATCTTTGAAGCCCTAGAAAGACAGTAAAAAGATATAATTCTTTTATTATGAATAATGATATATGAATAAACTGAAAAACTAGTTTCCTGTAACTGTTGTTCTACCTACAACTTTCTTCGATCATAATAAACCCACTTAATTTAAAACAAGACATTTCTTTATAGTCCATAGGGACCAATCTGGATATATATAGTATATTATTTAAACACTTTAAAATGAAAAATCGTTCCATAAACGCAGCAGTAGCAAAGTTAAAAAAAATAATGACCTCCTCCTTTTTTAAGTCGGTTAGTTAAAAAAAAATACAGTGCTCTTATTTCAATTTTATTTTTTATTTTTTAGTTAAGCGAAACAGAGAGACATACATAATGATGATATTGATTTTATTTTTTAGTTTTAATCTAAAGTTAATAATTAAGGAGAAAAGAGTCAAGAACCTTTCAAAAGTTTTTTCTAAATCAGTACATTTTATTGTAACGATATTTTATGAATAAAAAAAGAGGCTCTCTAAGATTCTTGCGCCGTTCTTTTCGGATCTTATTTTTGAACTGTCATTCAATAGGTGATTTTAAACTCCTATTTTAAATAAAAAACATATAAGTACGAGTATATCGTAATCATTTTGCCAAGTGAACATTTATAAAAAGACCGGCAACGCTTCTGTGATGCCTCTGGTGTTTCGTACACTCATGTGTTCCTATTCGACGTAAACAGCATCTTTTTATGACGATAAGGGACGAGACGAGCAGGACGTTCAGATGATGGTAATTGATATGCCCTGCCCATTACATTGCAGTGCCGCTCAGGATTCTTGAGAAAACCCAAAAATTCTGAGTGGCACTACAATTGCGCTCGTCACCTTGAGACATAAGATGTTAAGTCTCATTTGCCCAGTAATTTCAACACAATAAAGCTTACACATTTCTGCTTCACGGCAGTACCGTTGTGGTACCCATAATCTAGCCGGCATCCTGTACAAACGAGCACCCAACTGCGCCTCCGTAAGTATATTACTCTAAGACTCTTTCAAAGACTGACCATAACAAGCGGCCGGTCTATCGAGCGTCGTATCTGGAACGCCGTCGACAAAGAATGCCTCGTCAGGTGGGCCGTAGCTGCGGACGCTAACATTTTCAGCACGACAACCGCTCTCATACAAACAGTAGCCTCCTCGAACGACAATCGGCACTCACCCATCAAACACCCTTATTCACTTCACAAATAAAAAAAAATCAATAGAAAACAACGGTTCAATCGTGTCTACGCTATATTAGTCATGACACAGGTATTATTTGAACAACGCAAGAGCCTTTATTGAATGCATGTAAACATGTAGACCGACACAACAACACTGGCACACTGTAAATACAACAGAGCTGGCAGCAGTTACCGTGTGTATCGAATCTAGCGCTGCGATTTCAGCGGTTATCTAAAGATACGCCCGTACGCGTGAATTATAGTGGCTTTACCTGACGATGATAATATAATATTAGACAATTTTTTAAATGAAAGCTTCTTCTGAAGCGCTGAGCATTTTATTTTTGTATTGGCTGTGCAACGCTAGTTTGGATAAAGTCGGCGAAAGTAGCGCGATCTGTGATAGCAATATTGAGCAAACACAGACAATTATATACCTATAAAAGTTGTGTTTCTGCAACTATATGCCAATCAAAATATTACATTTAATTGTGAAGTTTATTTTTATTAAACTTCTTTCTTTTTAAATAAAAATGTATTATATTAATTGCATCCCATTGCCGACATTTTGCATATTCTCACAATATCAGCGTCGCAAGGGCGGGTAATGTAATATGGTACATAGCTGCGACAGTCATCCCGTAAGGACTCATAACATATTTAATACACATATTCTTTCTTTCTATGGAATACACATAATTACAGAAAAAAAACATTAATCGACAGCAGGTTTACTTATAAGGTACTAATGTGCTTAATACTTTAAAACTTAGTGACTATACTCATGAGACTCACTCATATCTAATTTTACCTCGGGCATAGGAAAGGAACCTTCCCCAAAGATCTCCACGATAATCGGTCCTGCGCTGCCCTCATCCAACGTATTCCGGCGATCTTGAACAGATCGTCGGTCGATCTTGTGGGGGGCCTAACAACACTGCGTCTTACGGTACATGTTCGCCATTCGTAGACTTTTCTGCCCTAACGGCCATCGAACCATGTGCCTTCTGCCCACTGCCATTTCAGTTTCGCAATTCGGGCAATTTTGATGACTTTAGTTCTTAATTTTTAATTCAACCTCGCAGGTAAAAATAAATAATCACAACAAAAAACCGAGAATCACCAATGACATATCCACACAACAAAAGCTTTCGGTTGTAAAATATTTACGATGCTTAAAAACCGTCGCTGACATCATGTCCACATAAAACTATTAAACTATAATTATATAAGTAATGCATTGTCTGTGTCAGAACATGCATTTTATGATAGATATTTCCGATACCTTTTCGTCATCGCATTAATCGCTACAAATTCAAATGTTTTTATTCAAATAGAATCTTAATGAGCGTCAAAATTGATTCGAAAATGATATTCCTTAAACATAATAACGGGCGATGAAATAAAATTCGTCCATTAAATAGCCTGTGGGCGGTCGCTCCATTCCCAGCCGTAGCAAATTACTTCATCAATATCTGCATTTGGTTTTCATCTACAGAGAAAAAACACAAGCACAAGAAAATGTAATCCGAAATATTTACGACGTACAAAAACTTTACTTGACGTCATCATCCCGTGTATCGCTAATCTATAATTAGGCATAAAACAATATCGGAGCATGTCCAGATCTGTTTATTTTTTATGGAATAGGAGGACACACGAGCGTACGGGTCACCTGTTGTTAAGTGATCACCGCCGCCCACAATCTCTTGCAACACCAGAGGATCAGATCACAGGAGCGTTGCCGGCCTTAAAGGAAGGACTACGCGCTTTTTTTGAAGGTACCCATGTCGTGTCGTGTCGTCGTAGGAAGTTCATTCCACAGCTTTGTAGTACGTGGAAGAAAGCTCCTTGAAAACCGCACTGTGGAGGACCGCCACACATCCAGATGGTGGGGATGATATCCTAACTTGTGGCGTGTCGTGCGAAGGTGGAATTCGGCGGCAGGAATCAGGTTAAACAGCTCATCGGAACACTCCCCGTGATAAATGCGGTAGAAGACACATAATGAAGCGACATCTCTACGCAACGCCTAGTGATCCAGCCGTTCACAGAGCACTGGGTTTTGTTAGTCTTTGTCTTCTTTGAATAATACATCGGTATTTGACACGGCTTACACGTAAACAAATCGTTCACGTGATAGCGTGGATCTAGTCTAATTATATTCGTGATATTTTTGTGAGCATTTCTTCGCTTCACTGTGGGAGTCATTCACTTTACTCGGATAAGTGTTGATACGGACGGCCCTCACTCGATGGTTAGTGATCATCTTTGTATATTTATTACGTCATGTCTAAAGTAATGAAAGAAAGAAGAAAGATAGATAAAATGTTTATTTGTGACGATATAGTAAAATAAAACAAAATTGAGGAATATTATTTTCTATACGTCACAAAGTGGTCCCAGCTCAGCATATTTGCTGATTTGAAAATGGTCTTCCGTTGGGCCATTTGGTGACGTCGCTTGAAAGATGTTAAAAAAAAATAACTAATCATAATTTAGGTATTAGCTTGTCAATTTGGTTATATGGCAGAAATATCTGACTGACAAGTTGACAACTCTGTCAAATGTCAATCTGAATTCGGACAAGTATAATCTATTATTATGTGATATTATGTTTATGATAACAGTTCAGTTTATATTATTTATTGTTTGTTTTTCAATGAAACAATAAAAATATATATAATACTAGCTGACCCAACAGACGTTGTTCTGTAGATAATAAAAAAATACTGCTTTATATGAATTTGCCAATAATATTTCAAGCATCAAGAATTATTTCGTAATTAATGCTCCCTGTTGTTATTATGAAATTGTTTCACAGCAGAACTGTCTAACCGTGCGTCACTAAACTCTCTAATAGAAAATATGTCTATACAAAAGAAATATTGAAAATAATAATAATTATGGGTCCCAAATCGAAATAAGAACTATCCTATCTCTCAAGTTGGACCAAACAGCACTCCATGAAGTAATCAACATTAAAATCCATTCATTAGTTTAGGAATCAATCGCGGACAAACAACATGTCACGTAATTTATATATATTTAGATGTATATAAATTTTCCTACTATTATATTCTTCTTCTTATGGCATGTTTGAAAAAATATGAGAGTGAATTTTCACGTTGCATGCGCAACCTATATGATTTTTCCGGCAACATGAGGCTACTAGATAAATCTTACACTAGTATAGTGAAGTGATATCTTTGTTCAAGATAATTATTTAGCAAGTGACACTGACAATGCATAGAATAGGATAGAAATATATTTATTAACCATAGGGAGTGACAACAACATTGCAACATGTCATGAAGCTACATCAGTTAGCAAAGGGACAAAAACTGGTAAGTACCTAGACAAGAAGTGAGTACCTACTACAGAGGTTTGACGTCAAATAGTTTTAACTTTTGCTGTGGCCATATTGTAGCGATAAGGCGTTTGTCCCGATTATAGGTGAGTTCTAGCATCAGAGATATACAAACGTCTACTGTCTTACCACCCCGGTGATATAGCAACAAACTTTGTGCACATCAGCTACAGAAAAGTTTGCACAGAAAGCCGGCTAGATTATGGGTACTACAACGGCGCCTTTTTCTGCCGTAAAGCAGTAATGTATAGACATTACTGTGTTTTGGTCTGAAGGGCGCCGTAGCTAGTGAAATTACTGGGCAAATGAGACTTAACATCTTATGTCTCGTGGTGACGAGCGCAATTCTAGTGCTGCTCAGACTTTTTAGATTTTTCAAAAATCCTGAGCGGCATTGCATTGGAATAGGTAGGGTGTATCAATTACAATCAGCTGAACGTCCTGCTCGTCTAGTTTTTTATTTTCATAAAAAAAGACAAGGCTTGAAATGCTATAATGTGAAAACTCTTAGACAAAAATTGTATATAGGTACGTAAAGTCAGTATTCCAGCCTTAGTTGCATTCAAATAGACTAGGAGTTTTTAATTTTGCTTTATTTTATTATTTGTAATGAATATGATTTTGTTCTAATTTGTAATTACTTTTATGGTCTGTATGTTTTGTTCTAGTTTTTAAGTTTAGTAGTAACTGTTTTTCATGTTAATTAGTAAAGTCAATTTCGTTCAGGCGAGGTGTCCCCCTTGAAGTCATTCGTCACGCGGGGGCCACAGAAGATCAGCGTTGCATCACATGCTGAGTGGCTCCTTTTTTAAACACCACACGTTTTTTATATATATATATTTTAAATTGTTTCTTTTTTGTTATTTGTGTGTATGTGTTTATAAATAATTATTTTTCTTTCTTTCTAAATATATTCTAAGATGAGATGTCAAAGGTTCCAAAACAGCCTATGCAAGTCATTATAGGTAGTTATGTTAGTTGTGGAACAAGGACTTAATAATTTATAATATTGAAAATATATTGAAAAGCAAAAAAAACTGGTCAAAAGTAATTCACAGAAGCGCCCCATAATATTTTAGTTTTTCAATTTGGGACGATTTTTAATCAATTGAGTTAAAATATTTTCTCGTAAAATTTTAGTAAAATCGGTATTTTAATGAAACTGTATAGATTAGTTATAGTATAGTCATAAGTCATAAATTATTTAAAACTAGTCGATCTGTCAGCAGACAGCATGATGAGAAAAAGACCTGGTATGACCTGTGATAGATATAGGCGTCCCCATGGCGGAAAAATCACCTATTTTCAATGTAAGAAGTTAAAGTGGTAAACTGTTAATAAAGCTTTCATTCATACACATCTTAGATAATTTATACGTCTAGATAGGCTGTGACAGCTGTGATAAAGTCGAAAAAAATAGCGTCGAACTGTTAACCTCAATTTCCAGCAACGCAAGCACACTGAAACATAGTCCCCAACAAATCGCGAGTGTAAGCCGTAGCTGGCATGACCTCTAAAGTACTAATAAACCTGGCCGAATCTCTTATCTGACGAATAACTAAGTAATTAAGGTATAAATTATCGGACATCCATTTGATTTGAACAATGAAGCACTTTTATCGATAGAGTATCGATCAGAATGAAGTGCCTTAGCTAAAAAATGAGGTGAAATTAAATGGCTAATCAATTTGTTATGAGACAAAGTGATAACCCTCACTTCTGGGATTAATTACACAAATAAAAAAGTCAATTTCCTAATATGCAAATATTGGGGTTGAGGTTATCAACTGTAAAGTAGATCTTGTAGATGAAGCCACAACCCGAGAGTTGAACAACACATACAAGATTTATCAACGATTTGTCACTCGAACAGTTGGCTCAGTTGGAAGAACGCGAAAAGTCGCGGTTTCGAGTCCCGCATCGTTCATGAATTTTGTTTGTGTAAATGGCTAATATTTATTCACACAGAAAAAAACAAAACTGTATAACACATATTTAGTAGATTCAAGATCACTCTTAAAACAAGCATTTCGCATATTTATTTTTTAACCGACTTCAAAAACGAGGAGGTTATCAATTCGATCGGTATTTTTTTTTATGTATGTACACCGATAACTCTGAGATTTACGCAATTCTTATTTTGTTTGATGCGAAATAGATACCATTTTGTCCCATAAAAATTTAACATAGTTTGGCCCAGTAGTTTTCATTTTATGAACATTTATGTCTACCTGGATGACGTAATTGTTTTCTGTGTACGACTTTTTTTTGGAGTTTTCATTCAGGTTGATTATTAACTGACACTAAAACGTAAAAATTAAAAATAAAAACCACGTTTAAAAAAACCGACTTCAAAAACTGAAAAGTATCAAGTACCTAAAAATTATTTAATACACCTTTTATGCAAACCTTACCTTTAATATTAATAAAATACTATTATCTATATGTGTTACCTATTGATAGGTTTTAAGTCAGTGCCAAGCCCTAAACAAAATAATATAAATAAAGGTGTATTAAATAAAATTTTAGTTACTTTTCAGTTTTTTGAAGTCCGTTTTTTAAACGTAGTTTTTTTTGTTAAAAATTTTTTGTATTCCCTTTAATAAGTTAATCAATTCCCAAGCATTTTACTGAATGGTGATGAAAATAACGTGCAATCGTCTCAGTTCATGCAGAAGTATGCTGAATTGATTTCTATGTACCTTGGCGTGTGGAAAATCGCTAAATTACGCCATGACATACTTCACATACCTACATAGTACTTGTATTATTATTGTCCAATATTATTGGTTAATAATTTAGGTCAAAATAATCAAGAACGGTTTGGTCATCGGAGAGAGTATATCTACATCCGCTGTTCGAGCTTCTTGCAAAAAGTACTGGATATATATAAATAATTAGGTTAATCTTAGATTGCCTGTTCGTTCAGTCTTATCTCTGAAACAGCTGGACCTATCTACTCTACGAACGAGGAGATACGTAGGAGATCAAGTCACTGACATAGCCCGGATGATTGCGAAACTGAAGTGGCAGTGGGCAGGGCACATAGCTCGAAGGACGATGGCCGTTGGAGACACCGCACCTCATAAGGAAGCGCATTCCACAGCATGGTAAGGTTCCTTGAAAACCGCACTGTGGAAGAACGCAACAGCAGATGGTGGGGGTATCACCCCTAATTTGTGGCGTGTCCTGCCACGCCTGCCCGCGAAGGTGAACGTCACATACACTTATGTGGCGAGTGTGAATGAAACTGTTTACATTCGGCGGCCATGTTGAGATTTCGCACAGTATTACATCACACGACCCGGTCACTCTAAAAGTGAAAGCTGAAGAAGACTTTTACAAGCTGGGACTTTTTCACCTGGGAGTTCGCATGTGGTGAAAAAAAAAACGAACTAATGATTTATTACGATAAATAGTATTAATGATAATAATACTATTATTGAAATAAAATTTCTATTAAGTACAAAAAATATATAAACTTAATTATACAAAATATTTTAGTATTGGTACTGTTTTAACATAATGAAATCCTAGTAGTTTAATTATAAGCTATTTGGTACAAAATACAATGCCCTATGCTTCCCCGGGGCATAAAAAAATAGTCCCAAACCCATGGGTGTCCTTAGAGGCGGTTTAAGAGCATTTACCAGTGAGAGGCTCCTTTGCACAGTATGATAGATAATGGATACCACAACGGCGCCTTTTTCTGCCGTGGAACAGTAATATGTAAGGATTATAGTGTTTCAGTCTCAAGAGCGTAGCGTCTTAGCTAGCTTGGTCGTCTCAAGGTGAGGAGTGCAATAGTAGTGCTGCTCAGAATTTTTGGGTTATTCAAGAATCCTGAGCGTCACTGTATTGTAATGGGCAGCGCGTATCAATTACCATCAGCTGAACGTCCTGCTCGTCTCATCCCTCCCATGATAATAATCATGATAATCATCCCATGATAATAATCATACAAAAAAAATAACGGGTTGCACTCCAGGAGTGCCGCCAGAACTGAAAACTTGAACATTAACGTTGTGCATTTTTGAATAGTTTGTAATGGTTAGGGAATAATTTCACACGAATTGCTTTATTTATCAGTATAAAAGTACTAGCATTTATGTGGTTAAATACAATATTCATTCATGACGCTATCGTAGACAAAAATACAATTTATATTACATAAAAAATTAACACTTCATAACTATTACGAATATACTGTATTACGAATTTTCGATCAGGCCACGTGGCCTGACGCGAGTTTACATTTTATACCTATCTCAAGAAGAGTGCGGCTAAAGAAGTTTTTACTTCAAAAACCCCGAACACGATACAGTATAAACGCCGGTTTATGCTTGACGAGTCGGAAAAGTATATTCTCAGAAAACGGCGCCTATTTTGCCGTGAAGCATTACTGTGTTTCGGTCTGAAGAGCGCCGTAGCTAAAGAAATTACTGGACAAATGAGGTTTAACATCTTATTTCTCAAGGTGACGAGCACAATTGTAATGCCGCTCAGAATTTTTGAGTTTTTCAAGAATCCTGAGCGGCACTGCTTTTTAATGGGCAGTGCGTATCAATTACCACACTGAACGTCTCGTTCCTTATAGTCATAGAAAAAAAACCAAACACGACAAAATTTGCAAAATATATTCTCAGAGAACGTCCTATCGGTTCCTCACCCCACCCAATACTTTTAAAAAAACGAAGGTAATACTGACTAAAAAGTAAGAACTATAACTGATATGTATATTTGGTTATATTATTAACAGGAACAAATAATAAAATTTGAAAAACAAAATTTTATGAACGATGCGGGACTCGAACCCACGACCTCCGAACCACGCGTTCCGTACCGGTGCTAACCAACCAACCGTTCGAGTAACTCAGGTTAGCTCAGTTAGGTTCGAGTCCCGCATCGTTCATAAAATTTTGTTTTTCAAATTTTATTTATGTATTAATCCTAGAAGTGAGGGTTATCACTTTAAAAACATAACATATTGTTTAGGAACAAATAACTTCACTACAGAACACTCGCAAATATGATAACGGCCTTAGCACACTGTATGATTTACACAGGGTTTTAGTATAATATACGAGAGGGGCTTACGGAGTTTTCTGCAAGGTGAACGAAATTATAAGTGCACAATGAGATAATATCTACAAAGCAAAGATTCTGTGAGTGAGTACAATGGGAGTTTCAAATTAATTTAGTCTTTTGGCGGTTTATTTAAGATAATTTTATTATTTAATTAAAATTTTGTTTTCTGGCAACGCAATTAAGGTAATAATAAATAGATAATAGAATCTAACCAGGATTTTGAAGGAGAAAATAATTATACTATTCTTTGGTACGGTGTGCAAAACAAGCATCACTAGGATATTATTATTATTAATAAATAAGCAACGATTTATATTTTCAGTATTATAGATTGATGTTAATCTGTTGTGTTATGTTGCTAATAATTATTATGAAAATTATTTTTCTGGCAGTACCATTATAGCGACACAGACCAGCAGAAACTATAGAAGTAGTCAAAATGTAACAATGAAAACATCAAAAACAATGCAGTTATAGCATGAAAATATCACGACATGTACCTAACGGTAATGAAACTGCAAACCGTACTAACACAACAGGACAAGCATGAGAGGGTAAAAGGGAAACGGGAGGCTTTATGTTCCAGGGAGGTCCAGAGATAAAATGGCTGTGTAGTAATAATGTAGTAATGCACTAAACAAAAGTGAACTTTAAATAATTATTGGCAATAACAGACAATAATTTAATAGCAATTATGATGACTGATCTAGGCTGTTCTAGGCTGTTCTGGAAATAAAAAATGAATGATAGTAGTACCATATTATATACTATACTAGTAGTTGCCCGTTGCATTCGCAACTAAAGGTTTTATGTCAATAAAATGTTTAAGTATGGAAAACAGAGAGAGTTGTCATACTGAAACATGCAGGGTAAGCCTGTCAGCCATTAAGTTGGGTTGACATCCCATTCTGCACGGACGCACGCCAAGAAAGGGAAGTTATTAGTAGAAATATATATGTTTGTGTTTCAATGCAACCATGTGTGTATATATAAATTTTTATATCTATTCCACCTATGCATGGTTCAAAAGACAAAAATTAATGCCACCAGCGCCACCTATCCGGCTCTAACATACTTATGTTCTTTGGAGTGGTCATGTCACCCTTTATGTATGCAAAGTTTTTCAATTGGGCTAACAGTTCTCGAGTTTTAGGTTAACATACATATACACATACATTCTTTTTTATATAATACATAGGCTCAGTATTGTTGCAGAAAATATCTATTTGCAAATACATTGTTTAACTTTCATTTCATTTTTCACTTAACATAACTTTCTTCTATTTACAACCAAGCTGTTGAATGAGCTTCCTTGTGCGGTGTTTCTTGTACATGTCAGTGTACCTTCAAAAAAAAAACGCGTGCACCATCCTTAAAGACCTTAAAGTGTTGCAAGAGAATGTGGGTGGCGATGATCACTTAACAACAGGTCATAAGGCTGATTAGTCCTCCTTTTCTATAAAAAAAATAATTTTATACCAAATAAATCCACAAACACTTGGTAACTAATTGCTTACACTCTAATTGATGACTAGGTTCTGTGTAAAATTATTACTTTCTGTTTGAATTTCTAACACTATGGGAACTCGCAAAAAGTTCAGACTAAAATGTAACGTAAATAGTTGATCTAATCCATAGTTGTTGCAGCAAACTTGGGTCAATGCAAATCAAAAACTTGGACCTACTTTCCCAGTGCCAATGGGGAAAATAGATCTCCTTATCATTTGACACACAGGAATATTGGGCATAAAATCAATTGTCTTTCAAATCCTAAAAAACAGGGATCTATCCCGAGGAGATGGATGCAGACAAGTAAAAAGTTTCAGTGAAATGCTTACATTACTAGACAATCCACTGTTAATATTTATTGATTACACTCATAATATATAATTATCGTCAACTTAATATAATGCCTAGACAGGTCTACAGAAAGTATGAAATCATAAACTGGCTCAGTGACAGTGGGGACAAGTGCCTACTAAAATTCGAGCAACTAAAAATATCAAAAGCGAAAAGCAGAGAAATATACATAATCAAAGAAATGGCAGAAGAACATGTCAAATTGTCCTTAGAATTCTTCCAATCCACTGTCAATACAATGTCATTAAGACTTCCATTGACCCAATATAACTCCTACCGAAAAACAATATCATCAAACGATCAAAAGAGGTGATTAACAGTCTCATTGGGATTGTGAAATTACATTTGACAATTTGTATACTGTAAAAATAATAATCTAAAAACAGATATACACAGTATACATATATATAAATTTAACATTAGTAAATGCTTCTACATTTTAAACGTAACACACAAACTTAAAGGAAGGTGATTAGGATATACAATATTATGTAAGTAATGATGGCTAATGACAACTGGTTTAACTTGTTACAAAGAAGACAAATGTGCACACTTTAAACAAAGTACTGGTGGCAAAAAAGTTAATAATGTGCGCTAAATGTGTATGTTCATGTAAAAGTGAACCATGTCTTAATTATTTTTTTTTATAACAAAAGTGATGAGTCATTGTGTTAGTTCCAATTTTAAAAAATCTACAATGGAACTTGACCTGATGATGTGATCCTAATAATAATAAAGTATCTGATAGTTGAGAAAATGAAGTGGCAGTGGGCGGGGGAAAAGTTCAGCAGACTGATTGCTGGTGGGGCAGTAAAGGCCTTGAAAGGCAACCATGTACCGGAAGATGCAGTGTATCATAGGCCCCCCACAAGATGGGCCTATAATCTGGTCAAGATTGCTGGAATACATTGGATGAGGGCAGCGCATCTGTGGGGGAGCCTTTGTGCAGCAGCAGACATCTTCCAGCTGATGATGATGATGATAATAGTCTCTGTGATTGCGCCAGTCACCCCCAAGACATAGGATGTTAAGTTTTAGTAGCCCGTTAATTTATTAATCCATACTAACTAAGAATATTGGGGTGACAACCTGCTTCTGTATTTTTCTGAAGGGTTGTTTGTCAGGTGTCACTTTTGAATAAAGTATTTGTTTATAAGAAAAAGTGATGTACAAGCTTGACATTAATTTGATGATAAGTGGTACCCAAATAACAATGCAGTGCCTACTCAGGATTCTATTCAGGAACAAAATTCTGAGTGTGATCACAATTGCGCTAGTTAGTCTCTTTGAGACATACAATATTAAGTATCATTAGCCCAGTAATTTCACTAGTTAAGGCATCCATCTAAAATGAAACACAATAATCCTTGTTCACAGTAGTAAAAAGTAAATAATAAAAACTTTGAATTCCTTTCAAATTACAAATGTAGATACATAATATTGTAAGTATTAAAAGTATTTTGTATAGTACCAATTTTGGAATTTGAATGAAAACTCTCGGGGCAATCAAAAAGATATTATTATGAATGTAACATAGCGATATACAGTAAAGACCTTTCATTTATTTAAAAGTTTAAAAGTAGTAAAAACAACAACAAAAAAGATGCTATGCACATATGTTTGGCATTCATATGAAATAAATTATTATATTAAGATAATTACAAATCGGTGTGTAGGAAAAAAAAGTGATTGAGATTGTGATGATAAGATTTTAAAATTTTGAATCCTTTCTTTTGCATGGTATGGTAAGGTATAATCATTTGTTTTCATTATTTCATGTGTGGGTTTTATTTTCTCAAATGTTGTTATAGTTTTTCCTGATATAGGTAAGGGTTTTTTTAGGCATCTTATATGTATGATGTATATGTATAAATTGTAGCCAAAAACATGTTTTTCTGCCAATTAAAGTTGAAAAACTTAGTTTTAGGCATTTTTTGGTCATCATATATTTTCTAAAAAATTCAATGTTTTTGATTATTTCTTTAACAAAAATTGCTTATCCCTATGTACACACTGCCTTTATTGAGAGGCAATACACATATAAATATGATTAATTATAAGTAGAATTACAAAAATCATTTTACAAGTTAAAAACCATCCACTTCTTTAGCAACAAATGGACATGTGAAAAAAAATCAATGGTGCAAGAAAAACTCTTATAAAAATCTCTGAAAAATTCTTAGTTTACTTCAAAACTTTAATCAAAAATAATATAGATTACACTAAACCTCCAGATATAGAAAATATAGAAATGGGGCTTAAAGTTATGTTACCTTGTTCTGTAACAACTGACTGAGTGAAAAGAGTTACAGGAAAAGCAAGCAAATTAAATACAATTGTAGAATTATTATTGTTATTTTGTCTGAGTAAACATATAGTTTAACATTATAAGTATTATGCTTGATATGAATGCTTATTATGAAAATATCACAAAACCACCCAAGTAATTTAAAAATAAACATTATAATAACAACATTTGTATGTGAAGCTACGAAAATAACATATTTAAGGTTTTTTAATTCCTCATATTGAATTTAAATATGCAACCGAAGCAAGACGCGTTAAGATAACATAAAAAATTGGAGTAGGTACCTACTTCTTTAATTACACATGCTTAAAACATTTCCAATTCTCATTTATGATAATTTTATTTAGACATTCACGTTACGGCGAATTTTAAACATGATTACCTATTTCTATAACAGACTGTTATATTTATACTTAAAGTATAAATAGGTAATATTATACATTTAAAATATTGAAAACATACCTCGGTTTCACCGTCGTCATTCTTATTTTTGTCTGTTTTAGTCTTCATCTCTTTCTTCGGTTAATTACTGTATCTACACATAAAGTTTGGCACTATATTAATATTTTAGTTAACTTAGCTTTGGTACAATAAGAGTTTTTATATTTCAAGTTTCAACACGGAAATTAATAATTTGCAAATTGCATTAAAGTTAAACGGCGTAGCTTCAAATCCAAATACGTATTGACTATTGACAATAGTGACATTGACTTTGACAATTAATTGATTTGAAATTATGTCAACTATAGAACGATGAGAAATATCGTAGCGTAGACTGATTTCTAAAGATAGTACATTTTTATTGGAGCACTGCAGTTATAGTTAAAATTATTTAATATAATTATAATAGTAGTTGTAACTTTACCTGGCATAACTTTAATTAATTTAGTAGCTATAGGAGTATTATATTATCTTATCTTAAGCTAATAAAGCTAAATTATATAAAATGTATACTTTTAATTGCTATAAGGGAGACCATGCACGATCCGTGGATTCGGTAAGATACAAATACTTTAAACAAGTGGTAGTCGGCACGTCGGTGCCTTACTAAATACCTTACCTTACCTTTACATATGCACATGAACAAAACTTTTATGTACACACTAAACTTTGTTTACCTATTGCATTTATTTGATTGTAATTAGAATGACTACTTTTTGTGGAATATTATTTATTTAATAATTAATTTCATATGTAAATTATTATTATTATCTAGAAATCAACCTTAAATTTATGTCTCTGATTTCCACAAGCAATAAATAAAACATAACCAATATTGTTGTTCTAATAAAAATTAAACTACGTTTAAAAAAACCGACTTCAAAAACTGAAAAGTATCAAAAAAGTAAAAATTTTATTAAATACACCTCTTATCCAAACCTTTAACTTTTGTATGTGCTGATAGGTTTTCAGTCAGTGCCATCTATGTCATCCAGGTAGACTATAATTTTCATATATATGTTCATAAAGTGAAAACTACTAGGCCTGGGCCAAACTATGTAAAATTTTTATGGGACCAAATGGCATCTATTTCGCATCGAAGAAAAGAAGAATTACGTAAATCGGATCATCGGATTGAAGTCGGTTAAAAATAGAATCATGATTTTTAAACAAAATAATTTAATCGACTTTTACTTAAATTGTCTTAGGTACTGTTTGTAAGTGCTTAATAAATTCTGGCTCCATTATTTTTATAGCGAAGAGATAATATTAACAACAGCTGGCGTTTTGATTTCTTTAATGTTTGATCTTCTTCCCTTAAATGGAAAAGGGAAAGGCAGGGCCGTGCAGCCATCGTCCTGGCATCTAATATATTGTTATGTGACGTACAATAGACAAAATGGTCGTCGAGTTTAGGTTGTTTGAGTAAACAGATAACAAAATCACAAATTATTAAAATAAATACAATTTGCTTAATAGATATTTTAAAAGTATTGTCTAGTTATAAGATAACTATATTTATGTATTTCATATGTTATTCTTGAAACTGTCACGTAGCTAATTGTAACAGTTTTCGAAAACAACACAGTTCTATTGTGGCATGGCAAACTTGATCCCTGTATCGATTTAGATTTAATAAAAACAAGATTAAATTTTCTATCATTCAGCATATAAATATAAACGCCAGATTATCAACATCTATTCGTAAAATGGTTATGAATGTACGTGGGTATCCTTCTGCAAGAATATAACTATAAAAACTAAAAGTTTAGTTTAGGACATAGGTATAAAGCTGATTATAAAACAAAAACTAATAAATACTTACTGACACGTTATTTTCATTGAAAATACAATTTTTTTAGCTATAACTATTTGTTAATTTTTTGAGTAAGGAAGGTAGGAGTAAAATAAACCAAAAACAGAATACGAATAATTTGTACTCAGTCTTAAATAGTTTCAATAACTTCCAGATACATTTACTGAATTCAACATAGAGAATTTCTTTGCGTATATATATATATATATATATATATATATATATATATATATATATATATATATATATATATATATATATATATATATTGTAGCGCTCTACAACGCGCCGGTTTGGCCAATAATATGTAATATGGAGTATCTGTCATCTCTGGTCTGGCGCGTATCAGATTGAACTATTTGACTGCGTGCAATGAAGAGCTGCTTGAATTGTTCGGGATCCAGTGCTCTGTGAACGGCTAGATTACTTGGCGATACGTAGAGACATCACTTCATTGTGTGTACAACCAAGCTGTGGAATGAGCTTCCTTGTGCGGTGTTCCTAGGACGATACGACATGGCCTAACGTCAAAAAAGCGCGTACAAAACACCAACACTAGTAATTTCCTGAGATAAGATTTAGAAAGACATTCTGAAATTGTTTAATGATAATTAAAACATAGCCAATTGAAGTAACCATAATTGTATTTCAAAAAATATCATTCTAAAATTAATACTATTATGAACGCTTATTTTTTCTTTGCTGCATCACCTTTCTTCTTTTTAACTTTGTATGGTCCAAGCTGACGCCGTACTAACAGGCCTCGCCACCAAGCTTGTATGATGATAGCCGAGTTCATCATCTTCTCCCGGTAAAGTCGAGCTTTCTCACGTTCCTCTTTGAAGTGTATCCAGTCCTTCATCATTTGATCGTGTTTCTCGAGCTGTGATATTAAATATATTAGCATGAATTAGTATGAATTCTAAAAAATGGGTTTTAAGATGGCGTGACTATTCAAGTAAATTGTTTTTTTTACGACATACCTACTTTCATCTACTAAGGCAATACAAATCAAGATATTACAATCTGACAATCATGTTAAGTTATTATTTGAGTTTTACGTAGGTATTTCAGCCTTCGGGATGTACGAATGAAGGCTGTGCACGGAAAACGCACCGCAGTGGAAAGGTCAATAAGCCAAATTAATATATATTATATAAATATATATTTTTTTATGAAAATACATTTTTGTTTTCGAGTCATGGACGTATAAATATATTTGTGTTTTTTTTAATGAAAATAAGGGTGGAGACGAGCAGGAAGGTCAGCTGATGGTAATTGATACGCCATGCCCATTACAAATGCAGTGCTGCTCAGGATTTTTGATAAATCCAAAAATTCTGAGCGGCACTACAGTTGCGCTCGTCACCTTGAGACATAAGATGTTAAGTCTCAATTGCACAGTAATTTCACTAGCTACGACACCCTTCACACCGAAACACAGTTATGTTTACACATTACTGCTTCACGGTAGAAATAGGCGCCGTTGTGGTACCCATAATCTAGCCACCACCCTGTGCAAAGGAGCATTTCACTGGTAAAAAGTATATTGCATTAAATATCGTTGTCTTGTACCCATAGTACAGGCTACACCTTGTTTGGAGCAAGATAATTTGTGTGTGTCAATATCACAAAAAAGGTCGGTTGTTTTAGTGATAAATTTAAATAACCGTCTGTTCCAGATTGACTCTACGGTCGAACATGTCTTGGTACTCGTTCTTCTTCAATTGTATCTTTAAGTCAATGGCTTCCATGTCAGTGTCGTACTTATTCATCCAAGATTCCACTTTTTCCAATGTTTCCTGAAACAAATTTAATTTAATTTATCTCTCCAGAACTACTTTAACAAACCATTAGTCCTGTAGAGTAATTATATGTAACACGTAAATCTAATGTCTGAATCTAGAGGGAGCTTGCTTTAATCAAGAGCCCCTTGACGTAATTTCAACATCGTTGACAATAGATTCGTATTCTCCTATCATTTCCCTAAACCGTTAACTGAATCTGAAACATTTTAACAACAAGCTTGCATGACATTAGATTATTGTTGTACCAAATCTAAAATATATTTACCATTATTAAATGAGTTATCTATGCTCTATTATAAACCCAACTTGACGTCAGAATTTTACAGAATTGTTACGAGAATATGCATCATACGATTTCTCTAAATCGTAACGTAACTTCATTACAATCGGTGGTGTCTGACTTCGGCATGTAGTTACCAGTCCCTCTCAAAACTGTGTGCTTAGATAATTTATACGTCTAGATAGTCTCCTGCTGTTAGACAACCGATAAAAACAGGCCACGAATATTAGTTTAGTGTGCGTGACGAGCTACGCCTTACACTCGCGATTTGTATGACACTTTGTGTTTGTGTGCTTAAATTGATCAAAATAGAGGTTAGTTCTAAAACAATTTTTTTCGACGTATTTTCCGATTTTTATCTAGAGTTTAGACGTATAAATGATCTAACACTGTATATCACGAAACCAAAATAATGTGGTGTGTACAACAGTAGCTACAAAAACAAGACAATACCACTAAAGCTGCAAAACTTTATTGCAACCTTGTTTTATTAGAACGAAGTAAATAATAGGGGCATATATTTATTTCAAGTCGTTCGTCCTAACCTCATTCAGGCTGATTAAGGGTCAAACGGGCAGGCAGCTCACGACATGGGATATGAAAAGGTAATCGCCCATGGACATCCCCAATACCAGTGGCCAAGAGATGCGTTACCGGCCTTTTAGGTTGGGAGTATGCATTAGACTTGAAGGTCCTTTAGTCTTATTGGTTTGGGACTACGGCTGTTGATAATGAATTCCACAGAGGAAAAAGTTGTATTGCAAAACGCACGGAATATCAGACATCAACATGATGGGGTGGAATTTCAAATTTTTTCGAAATTCGGGTGTTGGTAACAACCTGAAGAATTCCTCTGAGCACTCTTCATATAGTCAGTCTTAACATCTTGCTGTATTTGATAGCAAATAGGGTTATTGTCCGTCCGAATTAATCTGTCATGACTTTTAGACTCTAGTGCGAAGTTTGTCCGGCTCTCTAATTTGACCGGATTTTATTTTTTATTATTTATTTTTATTATTTCTGGTACCTTCAGAACCTTAAAGGCCGGCAACGCTCCTGCGATTCCTCTGGTGTTGTAAGATAATGTGGGCGGTGCTGATCACTTAACACCAGGTGACCCGTACGTTCGTTTGTCCTCCTTTTCCATAACAAAAAAGTTTTAAGTCCGGACTTATCGGTCAGGCTTTTTGTCAGGACTATTCAAATTACTTGGTTACCCTAACTGCAAACCAACATTTGCTATAACGCCTATATTTTAATAATTTTAATTTATGTAGAGATCACCTTCAGGCCATGTTACTGTGTGATAATCAGTCCCTTCTACTAGTGAAATAAATATAAAATTGGTTAACTGATTTTTCAGGTCATCAATCAATCAACATCTTCCTAGTCTCATTACTTTGTTCCATAAAAAAAGTCAGCGCGTCAAAATGACAATTTTATACATTGAACCCTAGTATGAGTATCGAATGACATATTTTTCTGTCTAGCTTCTGCTTGGTACCAAGTACAACAAAATGTTATACCGAATATAATTTTTTTACTTTTTAGATGTAAGTACTCTGTTATATCTAAAGAATATCCTTCGGTGTCTCCTTACCTGTGACACAATATAGTAAGAGAACAGTAGCGTAACTCAGCGGTCTCCTTGAAATTTATACCTTAGCATCGTCTGGACGGAGCGCTAGGGTTGGTACATACAAAAATATTGACGACGCGGACGGTGTGATGCAGCTAATTTAACTTGGACAGCGATCAGTCTCGGCGGCGTACGGCGGGGTACTCATTAGTTTTGTCTTCCCAAGATTGCTTAGCTGTTGTGTAAATCATATGTATGTGTGCGTGCGTCAATTTGGGCGCTCTATTATAAAGTTAAAGTTCTTTTACTGTATTGCGCCTGTGATCACCTATTATCCGGTGCCATTGCTCCCCGTACTATTAAGTGTTTAAAAATAATAAATTAATTTTTCACGTTACATTGATGCGTATGTTAGTGAGAAGCTCCACTTCTGCGTGCACACGCTGCTCATAGTCCGCTCGCTGCTTGAAATATTCGATGACTCGGGAGGGCACGATCTCCTTGTCGTAAATGGTCTGCAGGTGCTGTTCAGTTCGCGCCCGCTGCCAGTTCTCTACGTACCGGCTCCGAGTCTCAGAATATAGACCTGTGTCCTGGTAATTGATTGTAAAATATAGTTTTTTTAGGCGCGTCAGACCAAAGGCAGGCTCCTTTGCACGGGATGTAGGCTAGATTGTGGGTCGCACAACCTGCATGCAATCGTTCGCACACCTATAACATAAAACACCAGGTCTTTCCGTAGACAATGAAAAGAAAAGATACGGATTGGCATTAAGCTTAGTGCGTACTCGATGATAGCCCGTTATAGTACATTGCACTGAGGGACGGCAAAAAGCCTAATTAACGTAGGCCTAATAAACGAGTCCGTACTTTTTGCGTTTAGATAGATACTGAGCTTCCTTGTGCGGTGTTTCCAGGACGACATGACAAGATTATCTTAAAAACCAACACCTTTGTAAAAAGCCCACAACGCTCCTGTGATTCCTCTAGTATTGCAAGAGAGTGTGAGCAGCGGTAATAGTAGTCCATTTCCATAAAAAAATATTATGTTTAGCAGCAACGCTGGAAAGCTCTTATAATTCTTCTAGTGCAAAATAAGAAAGGGGGGCTTTGAGAACACGCTGGTTTTCCTCCGACGCGTGGAATAGGAGTTCCATAAAAAATCAGCACTTAACTTTTTCGTCGGTTTGTAAAAAGACTGCAAGACCTTTAAAAATCTCAATGAAAACAGGTCAAAACTTGCAATTATTTCCATAGCCATTCAAATAGTAGTATCTAGTACATAGAGAGAAAGATATCGAGAAAATAAATGCTTTTAATGCCTTATACTCAATAACGGATTAAGCTTACGCGGGGCCGGTAGCAAATTCTTTCAACGAGCCCTTGATATATATACTGGAAGTAGTCAGTTACCGAGTCTGACGTGGGTTGTCTCAGTAGGAAAAGTTGTAACGTTTCACGTTCTTGCCACATCAAGAAATTCAATATCTTAATGAGTCAAAAAATTATGCTCCAACAGAAATGAGTGGGACATGCGGGACCCCCTTTTGCGCGGGGCCCGTAGCAATTGCTACACTTGCTATATGGCTAATCCGGCACTGCTTATATTACACAATTAAACAAGACCATACCTCAACAGTTGTTCTGAGCTCGTCAATAGTGACGTCGGTTTCATAAATCTTCGTCTTTATATAATTACGTTGTTGACGCAATTGTTTATTCAAATCGTGGCGTATTCTGAAATCAAGATACTTTTTATGGACAAACGAGCTGCTTGTAGCAGAGTGCCAGAGTAGGCCAGAGTCCAAACTTGGTCGGAAGGTGCTAAAAAACTTTCACATCAAAGTTTTGTGAGATTGCACGCAATATTATTTCGTTCACCGTTGTTTGTGGTATTGTGAACAAGCCCTAAAACAGCGTAAGGGATGCTCATCAGAATATCTGGGGCGTCTTCCGCTTAAGGTTATGATCGTAAGATCTTCTTAATTCGCAAAATATGATTTAGAGACCGCTCCACCTCCTTTTCCTTTCTCCTTCTCCGGGTTCCCTCTTCATTTTAGGTTGGTCCAAACATTTTGCCGAGAGTTTTTATCTCACCAAGATTTAGCCACCCTATTTTCTTCCATTACACATAAGTTTATTTTATAGAAGAGAAGGACAAACGAGCATACATTCGGGTAACCTAATGGTACATGATCATCGCGGCCCACAATCTCTTGTATCCCAGAGACCAGAGGAACAACAACAGCGTTTCCGACCTTATAATAAAAGTGTGGAATAAATTTACATTTAAATTTGAAAATTGCGAGAATAATTCATGGCAGGCGAGGATCGAACCGGAGGCACTATGTTGAGAGTCTAAGCTTCTACCAAGACACCGACGCTTATAATATCATCATCATTTCAGCCGGAAGTCGTCCACTGCTGGTCAAAGGCCTCTCCCATAGAACACCTTGACGATCGGTCTGGCGCTGCCCTCATCCAACCTATTCCGGCGATCTTGACCAGATCGTCGGTCCATCTTGTGCGGGGCCTATCAACACTACGTCTTCCGGTACGTGGTCGCCATTCGAGGACTTTACTACTTTACTTTACTACTTTACTTTACGAGCTACGTGCCCTGCCCACTATCAAGTGAAACTGAAGTCAGTTTCGCAACCATCTGCGCTATGTCGGTATCTTTAGTTCTCCTACGGACCTCCTCATTTCTGATTCAATCCCGCAGGAATCATTTATAATATAGTAGCTGATTATATTAATTGTACACTAGCTTTTAGGATTATGTTTACTTGGCCCTGGCTTTACGCTATTCGGGTGCGAAATTGCTAAATTTTTGATAAATAAAATATGTGCAATGTTTTTCCTAGTGAGTCTTTGCAGGTAATGTTTATGTGATTTATTAGTCTATGTAAATGTAACTAAATAAATCAATATTATTCCACATAGTATTTAAATTTACCAACCCTCTATTTCTAATCTCATCTTCAGCTAAAGTCGCTCTATAGGTTTTTTCGTCCAACCATTTCTTTACATATTCCTTCAAAGGTTCAAAGGAGCGATTGACAGATAATCCGACGTAAGTAGAAGATAAAACATCAGACAAATACTTCCTAAAAGAAAATGTTGCCAATTAATTTTATTATATATTTTATTTTATTTTATTTACTATTACTATTTTACTATCATAATATATTAAACTTAATTTTAGTTTTGATTTTGCAATTGTAATTAAAACTTACGCGTCATAAAATTGTTTGCAGTGATAATCTTTGAATTAAAACATATAATAACCTACTAATTGTTAAGTATCCTAATTAATAAATAAATATATTTTGTCATATATTTATGCGATAAATATAGCTTAAAATACTTTTCCAAGTCAATTAAGTACAAATAGCACTACCGCCAAACAAATGGGGCTGTGAGAGAGAAGAAACTCTTTTCATATGTATAATATACACTTGGTGCAAAAATGAGAAGTGGCCTGTTTTAAAAGTTCAAGTGAGGTTCCGAGGCAAACAAATCAAATCAAAAAGACATATCAGTACTTATTAAAATGGAGATATTCACCGCAATAATATCAGGACTACCTACCATTTTAGTGACGTCAGGTTTTATGCGAAAAACTTCCTTATGACGATGTGAATTGGTTTTTAATCAAATTCAAATATTTATATTTAAAAAAGTATATAAAATCACTTATTGTGAGTCAAAAACTACCACCCATTCCAAAAGGTATCCTCAGACCTGAGAAAAACGGGCGCAACAAACTCAGCGGGCTTCTTTTTTTAATATAAAATGCAAACCTGTCCGCTGCCAACTTATCCAGTTTATATTTATTGCAATTTAAGTTATGAGGATCTATAGACTCCAGCTCGTCTGTCACTGGTAGCTGTCTGACGCCGTACTTCAGGGCTATCAATAACTTCATGTCGGAAATTGTTTTCGCAATACGCAGCTCATTGTTACATTCACCTTTAAAATAAATTATTGTATCAGCCTTTTGTATTCTCGACTACAAAGTCGAATCTATAAAACACTAACTACTTATAAATTAATACGTACCATGACTTAATACAGTTAAAGATTTGTAGAATTATTGATAATGAATATCACGCTAAGGAGCGTCGGCACCCAAATCGTTAAACCATCATAGATGACATGTTTTTTTATGGAAGAGAGGACACATGAGCGTACGTGTCACCTGATGTTAAGTGATCACCGCCGCCCACATTTTCCTACAATACCAGAGGAATCACAATAGCGTTGCCAGCCTTAAAAGTGTACGCGCTTTTTTTGAAGGTTTTTTCATCCTGGAAACACCATATAAAGAAGCTCATTCCACAGCTTCGTTGTACGCGGAAGAAAGTTCCTTGAAAACCGCATTCACATAGGTTTGAATTCCAGTAGGTTCTATTTACGTATTCGATGATCAATATTTTTTTTTATTGAGGACGAATGAGCGTACGGTACCCCTTATGTTAAGTGAGATCACGACCGCTCACATTCTCGTGCAACACCAGAAGAATCACAGGAGCGTTGCTGTCCTTTAAGGGTGTATGCGCTTTTAAGAAGATACCAATGTCGTATTATTCTGGAAACATCGCACAAGAAAGCACATTCCACAGCTTGGTCGTACGTGGAAGAAAGTTCCTTGAAAACCACACTGTGAAGTAACGCCACACATCCAGATGGTGGGGGTGATATTAATTATATAATTAGTCATGCGAATATGGTATTCAGCGGCAGGTATCAGGTGAAACAGCTCTTCATAATACTCCCCGTGATAGAAGCGCTAAAGACAAGTGTAATAACTAATGATGACACTGTCACTGTCATTATTTAATAAAGACATACGGACGAGTAAAAAATGAAGGACTCCGCGCCGTGATATTAACATGTGAAGCACCTTTATACTAGTGTGTGTGCGGTTACGGGGGATACCAGTTACACAATTTTTTCTCCCTTAAATAATCATATATGGCCACAAATACTTTTATAGAATTATTTTTACACATTTTCACAACGCACGACGGCATTTTTAAAATATTTTATTGCGACGCAAACTGATCTGTCACAGACGATGGCAAATCTTATAATGGCGGCCGATCGGCTTGTGTGTGTGCGTGGGGCTATGTATTTACACGTTTACCGGCTTGTTTTTGTGCTTCACTGTTATGTAAGGTGACACGGAGTCCTTCTTTTTTTTACTCGTCCGTGACACATTTATATAAACTACATTAATTGCTCTACATTTGAATAATTATAATAATGAGAATACGAGTTCTTGAACGAAAATACGGTTGTTAATATTATAAATCTTTTCTAGGGTTCCGTAACCAAATGGCAAAAACGGAACCCTTATAGATTCTATATGTCTGTCCGTCCGTATGTCACAGCCACTTTTTCCGAAACTTTAAGAACTATAAGATTGTTGAAACTTGGTAAGTAGATGTGTACTGTGAACCGCATTAAGATTTTCACACAGAATAAAAAAAAAACAATAAATTTTGGGGGTTCCCCATACCTAGAACTGAAACTAATTTTTTTTCTAAACTGAATAGTTTGCGCGAGAGGCACTTCCAAAGTGGTAAAATGAGTCCCCCCCTGTAAATATATGATGTACATTACCTTGCAAATTTCCACCGACAATTGGTTTGAACGAGATCTAGTAAGTAGTTTTTTTAATACGTCATAAATCGTAAACCGCAATGTACCTTACATTCAATCAACTCAAACATTATTGTTATTATTAAAGAACTTTTATATTATGTTAATTGCTGCAACGGAACTCTTCATGGGCGAGTCCGACTCGCACTTGGCCGCTTTTTTTATTTTGAGTGCAACGATTTATGTACAGTATGTGTGGATTGTATTTGCTTTATTAAATAAGTCATTTTTAATTTAATTTCGATATATTTCACCAATTCTTGTAAGTCATGAAGTTTCGAGTATTCTTGTTACATCGTTTCACGTAGATTGTAATTAAAATACTTAATTTGTTTAATGAATAAGCTGTTAATATTGATATAAAAGGGTGCCAATGAGTCACCACGAAGGATCATTGAGTTTTGAGACGTTACATCAAACATGTTATAACTCAAGTGGACGAGCGCAATAGCAGTGCTGGGCTTTTAATTATAAATTAAAAAAATTTAATCAGATGTTTTGGTTTTTCAGAGACTGAATGAATAATGTTAGACAATAATAATTATGTATAATTTGCAACATACTAAGTACTCGCAGCTCAGTTATTGTGTCTTCCAAAATAGATGCAAATGTAGATCCTTGCAAATATGGTAAACTGAAAAACAAAGATGAGATAGGTAAGTAGTAAGAAGCGACGATCTGAAACCGGTACAGTCAATTTAATCATATTATTAATAAAAATAGCTTTACATGATAAGTATAAATAAGCATATCTACATATAGTACGTAACTCTTTGTAATTGGAAAATACAAAACGCACTTTCGGTGATTTTAAATTATAGCTTAAAATAGAGTTATTCAAAAATATTCGATAGCAAAATGTATATTGGTATCTTTCCTACATAAAAGGAAAGCATGCACAGGTATTGACTATTACGCATAAATAACAAACCAAACAACAATTCAGTTACTTTTATATATTTATAAATTATAATTGACCGTTTGACTTAAACGCCTTAGCTTCCAAGTCATAAAATTAAAAAAAATATATAAAAAAGATGCTGTGGCATATCAAAGAGAATGTAAATACTATGTATTATGAGGCGGGACTGCCTAATTACAAATTGAAACTTAGTTTAGTATGAAACGTGCAGTCATTTGGTATAAGTTGGAAATAGTAGTAATTACAGTAGGGCGATTGGCGACTAAGTATAATCCGGTTCAGTTTGAAAGCAAACAGTTTCTTAAAATTTTGTGGATTTCGGCTATCTTTGATTTTACAAGATTGTAGCCGTCATCTGTCAATCTATCAAAGACTGCACGTTTCATACAATCGAGTGAATGATTTTTTTAACTTTACCTACAGATTACATTTCCATTATTACTAATGAATGTTGTATTTTTTTATGACTAAAACATATTTAAAAGTTACTAATTAGTAATAGAATAGTTACTAAAACACCATAGATAATACGAAAAAGATTTTTTAGGTCGACATACTACAGACAATTTTTACGGCTGACCGCATTTTGTCGGCTTGTCGTATTTTACCCACACATTTATAAAGTTTTACATAAAAATATTTATACTTTTAGTATCTGTAAAATTTGGTATATTGTTTAGCTTGTTTTATCCAGTGTATTTTTAACGAAAAAATATCCACCGGCCCCCCGCGCAAACATAATATGTCTACTTGCTACCTCGCCTGTTATGCCATATTATCTACGATCGGCTTCAAAAAATATATAGAATGATTGAATACTAAATGAATATATTATGATCAAACAAAACACCTGGAAGGGTGATGATCCTTAACAATCTCCTCTTCGTCAGATTCTTTAAACGATTCTTCTTGTAGCATTGCTCTTTTTGTTTTCAAATTCAGTTAAATTATTTCTGTAGCTTATTATTTCCTTTCATAAACGCATAATAAACTCGCACCCAAAAATATGCTCTAAAAGATTCATTGTAATTAAAATGTATCGCGTCAACTTCATGTCAATTCTTGTCAACAATCAGCAATTCAATTGATTGCCTTCTTAATTTAAAAACTAGTCAATAATTGGTACGTTTTTATGAGGTCAGTTAGGTCAGGTAAGGATAATAAAAGTACAATACATATTCTTTGTTCTGTTCATAATAAAAAAAAACTGTTTTATTCTTAGCTTAGAATATTAACGCAATATTCGAAGATTCTTAGAATATTAACACCTTAGATTAAGGATTGGTCTCCGCTGCGCTCCAAATAGATACCGCAGGCGAAGTCGTTAAATGCGGAAACTAATACATAATAAGCCTAAATGGGCATAGTATAGAAATAGTTATATCTGGATACTAATACCTAACACCACCTAATAACACAAACTATAGAACTACCATATTAACAGAATGTTCAAAATGTTTACCTCGTCTCTTAATAGTTTTGTGCGTATTTTAGTACTTAAATAAACCTAAATCAATTTGATTTCTTATTACATCTCTCGAATTATAGTACTGCTGGTGGTGCCAGGTCGACCTGATATATTTAATAAAACACTGTATTCATATCATTGGATGCAATTACTAATTGTGACAGTAATCATCATGTTCACGAAGCATCCTTACATAAACAATGAGTTCAAGCTCTAAAGGTTGAGGCATCCAATATACGATTGTTTATATTTATACAGTTAATTATTTATGACTTTTTTTTTTCTTTCAATTAGGGAACATAATAATATAGTTATTATAATGTTGCCCCACTTGCATTACAATCTAGCCCTAATTTAGACTAATAAATAATTCTACTTTAACTTAAACTGATACATAGATTATACTAAGAATGTGTCCATTAACACATTTCTTAATGTCTATTAAGGGGAAGTAACTTTGTACATGTGACTTTTATAATATCACTATTTTTATATTGTATTACACTAACTGCCTTATTCATAATAAAACGCTTTTCGAAGGTATAAAGCTATATTAGTTAAAACGTGTTTTAGGCCTATCGAACGTTCGATAAAATTCCTTATTCATATTCGTTAGATAGATTTCTCATAACTAATACGTCTCTATAGTACGCAATGTTGCCATTTCGTACAAAAAACCATGATTTTAACTAATTTAATGAGGAACTGTCAATGGAAACGAACATCTTTCAATGTCAATGGATTGTCAGTTGTCAAAAGTCGATGTCAAAATAATAAAATTTTGATATGGCGTGTGGCTGCACCAGTCGGGCGCAAATTATTTCGCCAATGTCGAGTGAAATTGAAGAGACACGTTATGGAAATTTTGTATGAATTTAATTTGGATAATTTATAAGTGGCAGGTTTTTTTTAATTATAGTGTTATTTTATATGGTTAGTTTCTAGCCTGGAACAACACAATATTATACAAAATACACTCTACATTACATATTTACAGCTTAATATTATTATATTTCACATATTTACATAAAAAATTACAATAAGGACTAAACACAGACGTTAACAAACATTCAACGTTTAGTGGACGGGGAAATTTCGGTGGAAGAACGTCATAAAGGGGATGAAGAAGTTTAGGACAGGAAAATACTATATGAGATATGCCGTCGTCCAAGCCACATTCACACAAGGAGTGATCTCTAACTCTGATCTTGTGCAGGTGGACAGGTGTGCTGGAATGAACAAGACGTAGGCGACATATTGTGGAGGTAACCCATCTGTTTGCATATCTGTGAGAAAAAAACCATGGACGCCTTGGTATATCTGGTTGGACTGAGGCATAGAATTTACCTTTAACCAATTTTGATTCCAGTATGTATTCCAGGACTTGTCGAGATAAGTTTTAGAAAGTGCACTCAGATCTTGGGAACTATTTTTATAATGTTCATAAGAACCCATTTGTATAGCAGATTTAGCACAAGAGTCTGCTGTTTCATTGCCTGCAATGCCAGAATGACCTGGAATCCAGACAAGTGTTAAATTTAATAAATTAATAAATTTAATTTATTTTGATGACAGGAAAATAGAGCCAGGAAAGGAAAATAATAATCTGAAGAATAATTGGATGTCTTGACTTACTCCGGAATGGGTTTTCCTTGATGGATGATAGACAACTAAGGGAGTCAGTAAAAATAACAGTATGATTTAGGTTATGGGAGCGGGTAAACAGGATTGCTTCTAATAAGGCAACGGCCTCTCCTGTAAACACCGAAGACTCAGGAGGACATTTTAATTGTAAAATGACTTTAAAGCTGGGAACCCAGCAGGCTGCGCCAACACAACTTTGCTGAGACATCTTTTCTTGGCGTAAAAACTCTGGACAGTTTTTATCCGATGCAAAATGACTGCCTGAGCAATGTAAGCAGGAAGCTTTTTCTTTTGGAACATCGCAGGACTCACCTGTGTGCAGCTGGGCACATCTGTAATATCTAATAGGCTTAGACCTACACTGTGCTTTAACGTGGCCAAAACGACAGCAATTCAGGCACTGAATAGTCGGGAATTTATAGATTTCTACGGGAAGGGACGTATAAAAGTAAAAATTTTTGGAGGGAAGCATCTGGCCTCTAAAAGTCAAAACAACCGATTGAGTGGGCACCCACTCGACAATACCTTCAATGATGTTCTTGCGGTTTAAGCGGCGGGCTTCAAAACCGCGCCACAGCCAATCGGTAGTTCGGATTCGACAAAGTCCTCCATAGACCAGTCTACAGGGACACCTCGGACTAGGCCCATCCGAGTAATATTAAAAGTCGGAATTACTGCTTTATATTTTGTCATAGTCAAAATTTGGTTACTTAGAAAGTCATTAGCTTCTTGAACGTTCGAAAAATTTAAAACTTACTCTGTTGCGGCCAACACTTTTAACACCGTCCTTAACAATGTGCGTGAATTTATTTTGGTGTAGGAACAGTAGAAACTTCAATGCACGGATAGATGGGTCCGAGACCTCCCTGGAAACGTGAACTATAAACGGACCTTTGTCATCCCCACTGTAACCTTTAGGGCCTACAGCGAACGAAGGATGCGTGTACATAGTTTGTATGGACGCTTGGAGGGGATTTAAACCTGATTTTTTCCCGCTTTCTGTAGCGGGCTCATCGGATTCGACATGCCGATTCCGAGAGGAGGCAGCCTGTCGAGACGTATTTCTAGACCCATCGGGGTCTGGTGGAACCGGAGGGAGTTCTACCTCCATTCCCAATACACTAAACTACACAAAAACCGGCCACTTTTCAACAAAAAAAAAACACTCTGAAAAACACCACACGTGTGTCAACCAAAGCCAACACGACGGTACTCCGTCAAAATAATATCAAACTTCAAAAATCAAAGTTTTGAAGTCTGTCGGTTGTCAATCTATGACGGATATCCAACAACTTTGAGCGGGAAGCTATTTTTGACATTATTTAACGAACAGCTTAAAGTGTATAAAATAGGTTTATAGAAGGGATTCTTCATATACAACTACTGTAAAGATATCAATAAAATTTTAGTGAACAAGAGAGAGTGTGATGATGATACGGATTTGCATAAAATAAAGGCGAAGAAAAATATTTAATAAATATTTCAAAAAAATAAAATAAACATTGATATCCAAAATTAACATTATTTCATTTATTACTTTTCGGTGAACACTACAAATTAAAGCAAAATAATAAGTAGCTATAGCTAGCTAGGTTGTGTTACCTGTGGGTCCTAGCTACTATAAGTCACGTCAGCTTTATCGAAGAGATAATGAGCGTTTTAGCTCTAATATGCGATTATGAAAACCATTTTTTAACAAGCGTATATTAGCAATGTCTTAAATCTCCGCGAAGTCATTATGAATAAGACAGTAATTCACTAGCACTGCACTAACTCAAAAGGTTTTGTTCGTTTTAGTCATCTTACTATATCAGTGTTGTCAAGGAGCTGGATTGCCTCGACATTCACGTGATGGTGAAGTCTATGTTGAAGAGCTTCAGCATATTTTTGGATAACTTTGTCAACAAACATGGTGCGTTGAATGTTAAGGTCTCGATGGAGTTCGCTTTTTCAAATGTACCAAGGTGCGTTCACAATTTCCTTCAATAATTTATTCTGTAAGCGTTATATGATTTGAATATTTGTTTATTTAGTGCAGCCCACAGCTATTTCCCATAAGTCCATACAGGCAGAAGGACTTAACTTGTACAATAAAACTTTATTTTATACTGCCATCTTAGAGTGTCTTCCTAGAAGCCAGTACATATTTTTAAAACGAAGTTCTAATTGTTCTTTTTTTTTATAGACGTGAGCCCTCCCTGTTTAGCTGTATTTTCGTATGGTACTTATGGTTCTTATTAATGTAAACTGGCTAGTAATCTGGTTTATTATTAATAAAGTTTACATGTACAGATTTACTTTCATTAAGTTTAATTTTCCATTTTTTAGTCCACTTAACTACGGTGTTTACTGCTATTTGAGCTATATCTGCTGCCTCTTTATGGTTACTACCCACGCCCATTAGAGCAGTATCATCAGCAAAGGTCGCAACAGTGTTATTTTCTATTTCAGGAATGTCATTTGTGTATAGTAGTACAGGAACGGACCTAATACACTTTCTTGAGGCACTCCGGCTTTTATCTCCATAATTTCTGAACAGACATCCTCTTGTCCTTGAATCCTTAAATATCTATTGGTAATATAAGATTCAAGAATATCTGCAAATGATTTTGGTAAAGCCATTCTTAGCTTGTTAATAAAACCTTCATGCCAAACTTTATCGAAAGCCTGTGCCACATCCAGAAATATTGTGGAGCAGACTTCTTTGATTTCTAAGGCTTTTTCTATAATATTGCAGATTCTATGCACTTGATCTATGGTTGAGTATTTTTCGCGGAAACCAAACTGGTGCTTTGGAAATGGATATGATTTTTTATGATATAATTTATATTATTTAAACACGACTCGTATATTGGATGCAGCATCTTACAAACTAATTTGTTATGTATATTAGAGCCATTGTAAAATACTCTTTTGATTGAAAAGAGTAGCCATTGAGTTTCTTTTATTATGTTATTCTCACGAGCTCAACTTTTTACGAATATATGCTTAATTCAGTACTTTAAAAGAAGTATTTTTAGTGACGACTCAAAGCGCTTCGTTTTAGACTAAATGAATAAAGTTTATTTGAATTTGACTTTAATTGATGGCATTTTTATAATATTGTAATAAAAACAAAAGTATTTTCTTATAGGCGGGTAAATAACGTTTGGTACACAGAAAATATAACTTTATTGTATAAAATACAAATAATTATAGACATAAAACTCATTTATAATATAATATATAATAAATAGAGGTAACCAAAATGATGTGTATTCGGAAATTTACAATCCAGCGGCCACCGGAAAGATCGTCCAATCTGATGTAAGCAGTAAAAGAAATTTAAGCTTTAGTCTTAGGATTTTTGGATTTCTTGGCTTTGTATGGACCAAGCCGACGCCTCACGAGTAAGCCGCGCCACCAAGCTTGAATAACTATTGCACAATTTGTCATCTTCTCTCGGTACAGCCTTGCTTCCTCGCGATCTCTCTTGAACTGCACCCAAATTCGCATTTCCTCTTCATGCTTGGCAAACTGAAATTAAATCATGCAGATCTGTATCTTCTTGTCTGATCTACAGATAAGACTTGTCCTTATAATCTGTAGATCAATCTGATATCAATCATTATATTAATAGAATAAAAAATCATTTGAGTGCATCAAACGGATTACATATATTGTAATTGAAATGATTTGTCAAGCATGAAGGTGTAAATGTTGATGTTGATTAAAGTTGAACCTATTAACCAACGATGTGGCGGTAAATTTAATAAGAAAAGTAAACTTTTGATATTCATGAGTGTCATTTCCGTGACCTACATGAATAAAGTGATTTTGATTTGATTAAAGTCGTGCTCGTAACGCCACTACTTAATTATGTGTTTATAAAAACTGATTGGTAGATCTAGATAGACTGTGACAGCTATGAAAACGTCGAAAGAATTAGGTTGACAGTTATCCTCTAGTTTGAGCAATGCACGCACACTATAACAAAGTGACATACAAATCGCGAGTGTAAGACGTAGCTTGTCACGCACACTAAAGTAATGAACCTGCCCTGTTTTCATCGGTTGTCTAACAGCAATATGCTCTATCTAGACGATTTTTATGTGGTTTATTACATGGTGGCTATTTAATAATATGTTATTTGGTTAATAATTTTTTTTAGTTACAAACTCAATTGTTATACACACTGTTATAATTTCGACTGTCGTACTATTACGTTCTATGAGGTACACCCCGTTGACAGACAGACGGACAGATGTACTGACTTAGAAATAGAGTTCCCGTCTTTTGTACAAAGAGGGGGCAATGGACACGAGGCTCGCGAGATGGGGAGTGGTGAGGCAACCGCCCATGGACATCCGCAAGTCAGATGTCAAGAGATGCGTTGCCGACCTTTGAGTTGGGAGTATGCTCTAGGGTTGCCATCCGTTCTCTAAAATAGACTATTGTACTCTGTCCAAATGTTTTAAGTTTTCTTAAGTGTTAATTCCGCTAATATTTGTCTTTAAACAATTTGACACGTGTTTCGCCTCTGCACGAGGCATCCTCAGGACTGTTGACTCGCTAAAATCTGGCACGAGACTCCAACTCCGTGATTTTGGCGAGTTATATTTAGTAATTATTACTTAAGAAAACTTAAAACATTTGTATAATTATGGATGTCCGCAAAGAAACGCCTACTTTAATAAATTTAATTGTACTCCGTATACTCGTATCTAATCTATATCACTAATAGAGTATGCTAAAATACTCTTTTACGCTATTCTTTTTTAAAACCATGAAAATTTATTATGTTCTGCAAAAAATATAAAAAATTCCTTTCTAAAAATACAAAATAATTACTCTTTTTGGAAAGCTAAGGTACTCTTTATTTCCCTCCTTTGAAATCAGATATACTCTATTTCTTCTAATAAGATTTGGCAACCCTAGCTATACTTTAATCTTGAAGGTTCCTTAGCCTTATAGGCTCTGGAAAACTGCAGCCGGTAACTGATTCCACAGAGTGGCTGTGCGTGGCAAGAAGTTTCTAGCAAAACAGGTGGTTTTATAACGCCAGACATTAACATTAATCAAACGAAACTCATCCAAACCTGTTCTTCCATGTCGATCCTTTGTTTCTGGATACTAAGCCATTTGTTCCTCGCGATTTGAATCTTTAAGTCTATTTGCTCCATGTCAACATCGTATTTATTTACCCAAACCTCTATCTTTTCCAAGGTTTCCTATAAATACGTATATTGGTGAAAACTATTAAATGCTCTGGTTTTATTCTATTATAATTTTTTACGTTTTTCAAAGAACCTGGGCTATGGTGACCCTTACCCATTAGGTGACAAGTTACCAACAAGTTTATACTTTTCTTCCCTATTTCTTAAAAAAACGTATCTATTTTTACCAGTGGGAGGCTCCTTTGCACAGGATGCCGGCTAGATTATGGATACCTCAACGGCGCCTATTTCTGCCCTAAAGTAGTAATGTGTAAACATTATTGTGTTTCGGTCTGTAGGGCGCCGTAGCTAGTAAAAATACTGAGCAAATGAGACTCAACATCTTTTGTCTCAATGTGACGAGCGCAATTGTAGTGCCGCTCAGATTTTTGGATTTTTTAAGAATCCTGAGCAGCACTGCATGGTAATTGGCATAGCGTATCAATTGCCATCAGCTGAACCAAACCAAAGATACTTTGCGCTAATCGATGGGCTGGAAAGTACTTCATATCCTGTCGAAAAAAATATATCTGTAGAAAAGTCCTGAATCTTAGAGAGTATTTAACCAATTACATTCTATATTCTGTATAGAAATATTTCGATACCTAAGTTCCAAAGTGTTATAAGTCTGAAATACAGTAAGTTTAAGATGAGTATGAGAAATTGTTCTTAAAACAAGTTGATAAGTGAATACAGTTTAGTTGTTACTTCCAATATTTCTTCAAGTCTAGAATAATTTCGTCTCAAACAGTAAAAACTCGACTTGTTTTCGATTTAAACCCTTTTCTGAATTGTTACTCTTTGTAATTGAGGTATTGACTTGAATTATAAATTTCAACAAGATGACCTCAACTTCGGGCCTCAAATCAACAGATGCCATCAGGTAAGTTAACTCCCAAATGAGTTAATCATCATCATCATCAGCCGGAAGACGTCCACTACTGGACAAAGGCCTCCTGGGGCCTTACCAACTGAGGGGTGCTTACCAACACTGCGTCTTCCAGTACGTGATCGCCATTCGAGGACTTTTCTAACCCATAGTCCATCTGTCCGTCCAACTATATGCCCTGCCCAGTGCTACTTCAGTTTCGCAATCATTTGGGCAATGTTGATGACATTGGTTCTCCTATGGATCTCCTCATTTCTGATGCGATTTCGCAGGTAACTCCGAGCATAACCCTCTCCATTGCCCTTTGAGCGACCATGAGCTTTCTCATTAGAACCATAGTTAGCGATCACGTCTGCGTACCGTAAGTCATCACTGGCAACACACACTGGTTGAAAACCTTCGTCTTCAGACACTGTGGTATTTGGGACGAGAATATTTTACGGAGCTTCCCAAATGCTGCCCATCCGAGTTGGATTCGACGAGAGACATCTTTCACGAAATTGGACCTGCCTAACTGGTTTGTTTGTCTAAGTACAGTTTCCAATTGTTACGGGAGTAGGTGTGACTGGGTTAATAGGTTGCAGCAAACATACATTGATAATAATATTAGTGAGTAGTTCTACTTCTGTGTGAACTTGTTGTTCCTGCTGACTTTTTCTCTTGTGAAGCTCGATATTCTGCGAGGGAGCATACTCCTTATCTTTGAGTGCAAATTCGAGTTGCTCATGCCTTGCTCGTTGCCAGCCATCGACGTACCTGCCACGTATATTTGCATAAATAGATGCATCCTGTATAATAAATATAAATTAAAATACAAATACCGGCACAAGTCTTACATAGGTAGGTAGTACACATCTTACAAGGGCATATCATTTGCAGTCTGATAGTGGAACGGCAAAAGTGTACTTAGATATAATGTAAGCACATTTTTCTCCGTAGTCGTGTGTCAACTGTCACTGACCGAATCAAATCTGAACTGAATATATGATTTACATTACTGGTTATTAACCAAGAATATTTTAAACAACTGGAGAAAATGAGGCCATCTATAGATATAGCAGTCGAAGCTTAATTTGTGGCATGTTCCATATTTTGGCATTGTTTTTATACGACGTGATTAGTCTATATGTATAGAAGGTCATTGCTATAATATTGAGCCACATTGAAGATTGACAGTGACAGTTGCTGTATGAATAATGGTCGTAATATTTTTTTAGAATATTTATCGTAGTTCTATAATAGTTAAGTAACAACACTAATATCTTAAGTTAATCTTATATCGACGTAACTCATGAAGGGGTGTCTTAAATAACAAAGTAAGTAAATTCATTTAAATCTCAATAAATAAATTTTATATTTAATACAATCTTTAATTCAACATTTCAAAAATTGCTTGAAACGCGACAGAATTTTATTAAGTTTTAAAATCCCCTTTCTTCCTTTATACCTGAGCTAAAAGGTTTGAAAAAATTTAGTACTTATTACATTAAAGCTTTTTTCATATTTATATTCTACCAGAAATCTTTTCATGAGATATCCTATCGTGGGGGTCGATTAAAATATTTCAATCGACATAGCGGTGGCAATCACGCTTGAAGATTTTAATGTACATACACAATATTTCGTTCACATACACATAGATGTGCCTCTTTGTTGAGTTAATTCTGAATACAGACCAAGGTATGAACATGACACAGAAATGTATTGTCATGCAAATCAAAGACGCGTGTAAATTTCAGCTTACTCATCGGTGAGGTTAACAGAAAGATCTGACCCAAGACAAATTAGATACTAGCTTGTATAATCTTGTTGTGGAGTTTGCATAATCTCTGACTGTAAGATTCTATAACAAAACAATTCCAAAACAACTGTACCCGATAATTTTAGGGCTGAGGTCGCGAGGATTCAGTGCAAAGAGCAAACGTTAGTGTAGCTAGCAATCATGGGCCTTATGAGGAAGCTCATTGTCGCTCAGAGGGTAATGGAGAGGGCCGTGCTTGGAGTTTCCCTGCGAGATCGAAGCAGAAATGAGGAGATCCGTAGGAGAACCAAAGTCACTAACATAGCTCAAAAGGTTGCAAAACTCAAGTGGCAGTGGGCAGGCCACATAGTTCGACGGATAGATGGCCATTGGGGCAGTAAAGTCCTCGAATGGCGACCACATACCGGAAGACGTAGTGCTGGTAGGTTCCCCACAAGATGGACCGACGATCTGGTCAAGATCGCTGGAGTAGGTTGGATGAGGGCAGCGCAGGACCGGTCGTCATGGCGATCTTTGGAGGAGACCTTTGTCCAGCAGTGGACGTCTTCCGGCTGAAAACTGTCATAAAAGCGACAGTGACATTAACCACTATATTATTATAAAGAATGCACAGCATCTAGTTCCAATTAGTCATTGGTTGAGGGCGGACGAGCATTAATTGAAATTAAAATGCCGGGTTGCATAGAAAAATTTGTAAAAAAATACACCAAGAAATAAGAAAGACACTCGGATAACATATCATCAGTAAGTATTTTGTATTTAATTAATTTCAATGTAAAATAACACGAAGCGTATGTTACAAAATTTGAGAGATGCCACACACACAAGCATCTAATAGTTGCCATAATAAAAAAAAATATTGTTCTTAATCTAAGACACTAGCAATATGATAAACAAGAATATAAAAAAAAGAAAACAGAAAGACACAGATATCGATTATATTTATTTACCTATATGAAAATAATCATGCTCTAAGGTAAAAACCAAGCAAAAAAGAGTCGAGAACGGTTGTATGGATACACCAACAATAATTAATGCTGTGACCGCAGTGATTTGTGTAAATTGCCATTGCAGAGATGCAATAAATTATTCATACACAGACTACAAACTTCATCAAAATTATATAAATTGTGCATTCATCTGAGCTGATTGTGACCGCTTTTTTATTTTAGAAAATTGCAGTGGCTTACTCACCTCGAAGCGACTGCAGAGATCCTTAATGTTACATTCCGTTTGGTACAAAACAGACTTTATATGATTTCTTTGTTGTCGTAGTTGTTTGTTCAGATCACGCTTTACCCTAAAACAACTTTTGGTTAATCACTCTTTTTGCCTAATTTAATATTATTGAAATATTACACTGATCTGAAGCGTGTTTTTAAATTTTTAATAACTATAATTTACTTTTGCTTTTATATTCTTAAATTTTAGATAAAATTTTAATTACCAATGAAACTGTCACAACGAATAGAAAAAACTGCCACGAGTACTGCCACAGAAGAACAGTGCTCTTACAATTAGTTCTGCTGTTTTAACATTTAGTTCTACTGTTCTAACATTTCGTTATACTGCTCTAATATTTAGTTCTTCTGTTCTAACATTTAGTTCTACTGATCTAACGTTTAGTTCTACTACTCTAACATTTAGTTCTACTACTCTAACATTTCGTTCTACTACTCTAACATTTAGTTCTACTGCTCCAACATTTAGTTCTACTCTTCTAACGTTTAGTTCTACTGTTTTAAAATTTAGTTCTACTGCTCTAACACTTAGTGCTACTGCTCTAAAATTTAGTTTTACTATTCTAACATTTAGTTCTACTGCTCTAACATTAAGATCTACTGCTCTTACAATTAATTCTACTGTTATTGTATTGCTGCCTAGTCTCTTACTTACTGCCTGTTTCTTCCTTCTACTAAGATCAATATTTCTCTATCGTTATATGTTTTAGATATTTCGCTTATATATTCCTTAAGAACCAAAATATTTCCATGTTCCGACATGTCTATGTAGGCACCTTTCAATACCTTAATGATCAATTCCCTGTTAACATATTTTTTTTCCATTAATTGAGGTAAATCAAATGCTTTTGTGTTCAAAGCATATCGTTCATCACAAGCAGCTATTCTTAAGGAACCATCTTTCAAGAATATAGTCAAAGTGTGGAATGAACTTCCCTCCAATATGTGTCCAGGTCATATTATGACAAAGACGGCGACAGCCCTAGGGCAATAAGCGTGGACGCCCTAGGCGCCAGGAAACACGTTTCACGAAAACTTTAATCGGAAGTTTTTTTTTAATAATTATTAAAAAATTATATTATATGAAAATTAACATTGAAATAAAAAAGGGCAGCGGCGGTCCCAGCGTAGGGCAATAGGGTTGGTCGCTCTTGGCGCCTGGTAAAAAGTAAAGCGGTAACTAAAATGACAAATACGGAAAACATTTTCAGAAGAAAAAATTAAAGATATTATAACACACTTGGGGTGAAAGCTTCGGTCAAAGAGTGCCGAAAGACAATCTCTCTACGCCTTGACTAAGGGTTAGGACCGGCGCTGGACATTAGTATCTTAAAAGATTCCAAAATCTGCATATTTTACGCAGCTATTTTTCATTCGTCTAAGCTCAACCTTTATTCTCACAAGGGGGTTAGACGTAGATACACAGTGAGGTTGGTAATAACTAAGAATATTTAGCCAAAGAATACCGAACTATGGAAGTTGGAACGAAATTCCACAGTGTTTCTAGGCCGATACGGCAAGGAAAAGTTTTTTGCTTTGACTGTCGCGAGTAACCCACAACATAATAAAATGCCTTTAAAACGCGCATGACTCTGAATGAGTTGACGATACTACAGTGTGAGAAACACTACGGGAAATTTCTAGAACTTACCCATTACTGGACTCTATTAGACACTAAACAACCCTAAGAAAATTTCCTAACCAATTTTTTTCGAAAAATTCAAAAATTCTGAGCGCCACTACAATTGCGCTCGTCACCTTGAGACATAAGATTTTAAGTCTCATTTGACCAGTATTTCACTTGCTACGGCGCCCTTCAGACCGAAACACAATAATACGTACACATTACTGCTTCTCGGCAGAAATAGGTTCCGTTGTGGTAGGTACCCATAATCTAGCCAGCATCCTGGCAAAACAGCCAATTTCTGGGAAGAAACTTTAAATAAAAATTATACCAAATACGAAAAAACAAACACAGACCTATCCTTTAGCAACTTTTTAAGTTTGTACTCGTTACAGTGGAGTTTATTGGGTTTAATACTATCCACCTCATCTAGGACTTCTCTTTTTATTCCATATTTATCGTTAAGGTGCAGGTTCATGTCCATTAAAGTTGATTGCAAGCGAAGGCCTGGATTGCACTCATCTAGAATTTATGCAAATTTTGATTTATTAATTTTGTTTAGCTACTAGTCGAGGCAAATTCATTCCAATGGCTACTCAGCAAAAATAACTGAATCCGTAAGTGCCGATAATGCTATTTTTTCCTAAGCATTATCACTACAGATTTTATAATCTATCGGCTATAAATTTATTTGTACACCCACAGTATGGAATGAGTTTCCTTGCGCTGTGTTTGCAAGACAATACAACTTCCTCTTATATTGCAGGAATTGTGGCGGGTGTGGGGTGGCATCAGGAGCGCTATTTTGTCCATTAATCTAAATGAACGGGCGGTTATCTATATTGTGCGTGAGAATCAACTTGTCAAATTATATTAGATTTAGATATTTCATTTATATCACAATCATTTTCTATACGAAAGAATTTAACTCGTTTTTTTAATGTTTTGTAATAATTATGTGTTATTTGTCACTTACTCAGAATTTTGAGTTGCGCAAGTGCATCCTCTAAAATAGTACAGAAAAGACATGCGGTCGAATGTGGTAGCCTGAAAATATTTAAAATTAGAAAAAAACTATTGTTTTCTCCTCCTTTTTTATTCCTTTAAGAAAAATCAAGATCTATCTTACAAAATTTTTTTCTGGGTATATTTTATATTATAGCTTTATTCGTACGTTTAGATGAAGGTTGAAAATGGTTGGTATTGCACAATCCACAAAGTAAATCAGAAAATTTTTAAGGTTTTTTTTTTTATGGAATAGGAGGACAAACGAGCGTACGGGTCACCTGTTGTTAAGTGATCACCGCCGCCCACAATCTCTTGCAACACCGGAGGAATCACAGGAGCGTTGCCGGCCTTTAAGGAAGGTGTACGCGCTTTTTTTGAAGGTACCCATGTCGTATCGTCCCTGAAACACCGCACAAGGAAGCTCATTCCACAGCTTTGTAGTACGTGGAAGAAAGCTCCTTGAAAACCGCACTGTGGAGGTCCGCCACACATCCAGATGGTGAGGATGATATCCTAACTTGTGGCGTGACGTACGAAGGTGGATTTCGGCGGCAGGAATTAGGTAAAACAGCTCTTCAGAACACTCCCCGTGATAAATGCGGTAGAAGACACACAATGAAGCGACGTCTCTACGCAACGCCAAGTGATCCAGCCGTTCACAGAGCACTGGGTCCCCGACAATTCGAGCTGCTCTGCGTTGCACGCGGTCAAATGGATCGAGCTGATACTGGGGTGCGCCAGACCAGAGATGACAGCAATACTCCATGTGTGGCCGGACCTGCGCTTTGTAGAGCGCTAGTATGTGGGCCGGCTTGAAGTATTGCCGTGGTCTATTAATGACGCCCAGTTTCTTTGAAGCCAATTTGGCTTTGCCTTCCAGATGACCACGAAATTGGCAATCGCTCGAGATTTCGAGACCCAGTATTCCGATACTAGGCGCGGCTTTAAGAGAAGTGTTCTCTAAGAGCGGTGATACGACAAATGGGGTTTTTTTAGTGGTAAACGCGCAAACTTGAGTCTTCTGGGGGTTAAATTGGACAAGGTTCAATTTACCCCATTCCGCGACCTTCTCAAGAGAGGACTCGATAGAAGACACAAGTTTCTCCCGGCACTGGTCGACGATTTCCCGAGAGAGACCTGCATGGCCAGTGTATACGGCATCACCAGTGCTATCGTCTGCACAGCAATGAATGTTGGAGGTGTCCAACATATCATTGATATGCAGAAGAAACAGCGTGGGAGACAGCACACAGCCTTGGGGCACTCCAGCATTTACGGGCTTCGGGTTCGAGCAATATCCGTCGACAACGACCTGTATGCTGCGCCCAGTGAGGAAGCTGGAGGTCCACTTGCACAAGCTCTCGGGAAGCCCAAATGATGGAAGTTTGGAGAGGAGCGCCTTGTGCCATACACGATCAAAGGCCTTCGCTATATCCAGGCTAACTGCCAGGCCTTCCCCCTTGCTTTCAATAGCCGCTGCCCATCAATGTGTTAGGTATACCAGAAGATCACCTGCCGACCGACCATGGCGAAACCCGTATTGTCGGTCGTTGATCAACTGGTGATCCTTTAGATATACCAAGAGCTGACGGCTAATTATGCTCTCCATGATTTTGGCGAGCAGGGAGGTAATAGCAATAGGCCTGTAGTTTGCCGGATCCGAACTGTCTCCTTTTTTTGGATCGAATGGACAAGGGCTGACTTCCATGAGTCAGGGACTACGCCTTTAGAATAAGAGTGCCGGAATAAACGCGTTAGCACCGGCGTCAACTCAGGGGCACACGTTCTAAGCACGATTGGAGAAATGCCATCCGGCCCGCTCGACTTTCTGACGCCCAACGAAAACAGAGCTCGCCTAACAGTTTTCTGTCTGAACTGTACTTCAGGCATAGAGCTCTGACACAACGGCATGGTCGGCGGTGTTTTTCCGTTGTCGTCAAGAGTCGAGTTGGAGGCGAAAAGAGTGCACAAGAGATCGGCTTTCTCTATTGCCGTATGGGCCAGGGTGTCATTTCTCATGTGCAACGGCGGCATGGCCGGCTGGCTGAAGTTACCAAGAGCAGCTTTCGACAACGACCAGAACTTGCGTGTTCCGGTCGGGTAACTGGAAAGCTGCTCGCCGATTTTGACGACGTGTTTTGACTTTGCACGGGCGATTTGCCGCTTAAAAAATCTGGAGGCACGGTTGTATTTCCTCTTAAGAACTGTGCAGTTCGGATCCTTTGTGCCCAGCGCCGCAACCCAAGTTCGATACGCCTGTTTTTTGCAGTCAGATGCTGCTTTAACAGACGCATCGAACCAGGGCTGTGATCTGCCACCGATGGGTACTACATAGTTTGGTATAAAAATATCCATACCCTGTAGTATCACATCGGCTACTGCAACGGCGCAGGCACTAGGATCATCCGAAGGGAAACAAACCCTGCCCCAAGGGTAGGATGCAAAAAAGGAACGCATCCTATCTCAATCTGCTGACTTGTAGTGCCAAACGCGGCGGGTCGCTGGTGGTCTGCGACGTTGGCGTCGGATAGGCACTACACTCCTGACCAGGCAATGGTCGGACGTTCCGAGAGGGGCGTCGACAAAGACCTGGTAACCATCGGGATGTGTAGTCAGCAGAAGATCCAATAAGGACGGCATGTGGCTATCCACATCCGGGAGCCGCGTTGGCGACTCAACCAATTGGGACAGACCATACGCAAATGCAAAGTTATGCACAGATCGCCCTGCGTAGTCTTTGGTACGTGATCCAAGCCATTCGGCATTGTGCCCGTTGAAATTATCCAAGACTACGATTTTCGCTAAAATCTGTCTAAAAAAGGGGATCTGTCCAAGCACGTCGTCAATTGCCGCTTGAACGCAGCCTATGAGATTATCCGTTTCTGCGTTACCACTATGGGACCTGTAGACACACGCATAGATGTGGACGCGGTCCTCTAAATCTACGCGGAGCCAGAGAGTGGACAGGTCCCTCAAAATTGCCGAGACGGCGACAGCAGATATCCTCCCTAACGTACACACATACCCCGGCATGAGGTAAAAAATTGTGCTCAATTTTGTACCCGGGGTACGTTAAATATGACGTATCGCTAGGTCGAGATATCTGCGTCTCAGTAAAGAAACACAAGGCCGGCTGCGCCGTCTCAAGGTGGTGGTGGACGGCGTTTAAATTGGAGTGAATTCCCCTGATATTGCAAAAGTCCACGTTGAGTGTGGAGCGGGGTGCCGTGGTGATACTGCCTCGTTTGTCCTTGGTCATGCGCGGTTCTGTGCCCTCTCCAGAATACGAAGGGCAGCCCGAGCTAGAGTGCCCGGGGAGGGATTCTCCAACTCTGGTAGAGCCGGTACCCTCCTGGGGTAAAATCTTTTTGAGTACCGCTGTCATATTCGGGTGGAGGGGTGGGGGGGGGGAATGGCCACCGGTCCTCGACACTAACCTATGCGAAACATAGCGGCACTAGGCCGCTACTTCACGCCGGTATTCTGTGCGAATGTGTTAATTAACCCGGACGAGTCTGGCCCGATTGTGCTGACGTCAAAAGACGGCAGCATGACTCTCCCACTTCTAAAAAGCCCTTAGTCGCCTCTTACAACACCCATGGGCCTGGGACTTCCCTATTCTTTTTACGCCCCGGGAAAAGTGCAGGGCAAAAAGGTTCTCATTGTACAAGTTTTTGTGTTTTTTTAATGATAGTTAAATTTTATTTTTATTCATTACAAATAAATCAGTTTATTCAGTTAATTAAAACAGTTACCTACCTAATTCCAAAACGTAGAATTTGCTGGAAAGAGCTTTGCCACATAATAGTAATTCATCATCAGCCGGAAGTCGTCCACCGACATGGATATTTGACATGATCTTCGTCTTGTCTATGTTCATTTTGAGACCAGTTCAGGAGTACCTTGGGAAGCTGTATTGAGGCCATCGAGCATATGGCTTAAGTCTTCCATGGTGTGTGTGGTGTTGCACCAGAATAGCACTACCTCATCTCCTCTCGTGGTTGTTGTAAAAGGCGACTAAGGGATACAAACAATGGAGGATGGGCAGCAGCATCTTTCGTTGAGAGTGCACTATCTACTGCGATCGCCAACCCGTCTGCCAAGCGTGGCGAATATGGCTAAAACTCCCCAAACATAATAGTAATGGTATTTAGCAAATTTATTCCTGATTTTATTGAAATTTCGCGGAGACAAGATATTAATAGTTGTTAGAAGCGTTTTACCTCTACAGAAGGTTTCTGCAGCGCCATCTTTTCAGTAAGTTTAAAAATCAGAACCCAAAGCTATTCGGGATTGAAAGACCTAAGGTTGAGAATATTTGAATAATAAGTAATTGATTGTATCAATCCGGACGTTACGGGGAATACTTTTAAGGACTGTTTGCCTCGTAAATATATACTGATATTTATATTTATATATATAGAAAAACTTTAACCTACATTATATACAGATCGCCACTCCATTCTTTGTCTATTTCATTGGATCCCTGGACATAGAAAGAGATTCAATTAGTAGGTACAGCAACTTTATGTGTTATGGGCACAAAGTTCCAAGTTTAATTAATATTTTTTATTGTTTATCTTCAATAATAGGCAATAGCATACATGTGCCTGATAATCAATAGTATTTTTTTTTAAATATATATACATCTATGTATCGCGTTGCACAAGTATTCGATTGAATAATTTAAATTTCTGTTTCATTACTCTTTGTATCCCATTATCACTAGTTTTCTAAAGGAAAGTTTATACATGGCAAGTATGTTGACGCCTAACCGAGGTTTTCTTCTACCTAGAAATCTAGCAGGAATAGCCCAAGGGTCGATCCTGGGACGAGTCTTGTACAGTATATTTCACGTACACTGTTGTTCTGATATGATGCTATACTCAAGACTGATCAAGATTATGTTGCTTGTAAGAAAAATGCTCATTTTACATTATCTTATTTAGAGAAGCAGTTTGGTAAACGGATATAGATAGTGACAGACGAAATTATCACTTGTATTCTTTTAGTTTAGTTGTGTTGCATTGAACTTTCGTAAAGCCAATCAATTGTATACTTTGACCCAAGCCAACAAGAGTCGTTCGATAAAATGAATGTAACATTACAAAAATGCATTATAAGAGGCTGTGATTGAACAGCTCTGGTCTTTATTTATCAAGCTGTCAATACAGAGACCAAGTAATATATATTTAATCTACTGTGATAAATATACTAGTTTTATATCTAATTAGGTTAAAACTTATGCCGTCGCACGAATTATGAGGTAAAAAATATTGTAATTGATAGAGCTTTAGTCCACGATTATAATGCTACCACAGCTATTACAAGGTAATGCACCGTTTCAGAGAAAAAAGCATTATAACCGAACCTTAAATTATGACATTGTTAAGGGTTGGGACATTTTTATGGGGAGAAAGGTAAGGTAAACGCCTACATTCGTTTCTGGCACAAGTCGGCCGCTGCCGCGGCACGCTACGCTCGGCTCGTGCGTTGTTTTAACTGTTCTAACATAACCTAACCTAACTAATTTTTATAAATTGTAGTTGATAGAGCTTTGGTACACGATTATAGTGCTACAATCTTATTACAAGGTAATGCACAGTTTTCAAAGAAATAAAGAAAAAAATTCTAACCTCTAAACGAGTAAAACACGTAAGTTACATTGTAATAAGAGTGGTATCATTATAATCGTGGACTAAAGCTCTATCAACTACAATATTTTTTACATCCTAATTCGTGCTACGGGATAACTACTAAGTCGAACCATCATTTGAATGCATCCGTTGTGCCACGTAAGAATAGCTAGATTAAAGACAAACTTAAAAAATGTACCATGTCTCCTACAGTAAGGGTAGTATTACTAGCTGGGTCCGATGCCTCATGTACTACAAAAGTTGAGGTCACTCTTGATAACATGTTTAAATAAATAATATAAAAATGTAAAATTAAATAAGAAATATAAAAACATAAAATAATACTTCTAAAGCACGATGTCAAAAGTGACAAATGATGACAATATTATGTACATTGAGTAGGTACATAACTACATACATAAATTAAAGATTAAATATAATATAGAGATTATTTATTACTTACTAGCAATATGATACACTGTGACAGCTGTGAATTAGTCGAAACAAAAGAGCCGAAATTTCGGGAACCCTTTCACTAAAACAAAGTGACTAACGTATCGCGAGTGTAAGACGTGCACACTAAAGTAGTAAGCCTGGCCTGTTGTTATGCGTTGCCTAACAGCAAAGGCTTTATTAAGACGTATTTAAAGTTATCTAAGAATCAAACTCATGCGGGGCTACCAGCAGAAGAACAGACTGTTACTACAGACTAAAATTCACTTGATAAAACTTCATTAGAAACAAGATTCTGAATGGTTTTTATGGTCCCAAAAAGGCGTTCGACTGGGATATTCTGTTCCCAAAACTGAAATATTGTCGGGCATAACGGTATAACTGACATCTGTAACGCAGTGTATCTATCTTCAAGAGTGCTCAGACCCTTTAAGAACAAGTAAAACATTTGAGGTCAGACTAAATGTTAATCAAGGTACTCAGTGAGCTCTTCTGTCTGGTAAAATAAATGGCTTTTTATGACAATAAGGGACGAGACGAACAGGACGTTCAGCTGATGGTAATTACCCTGCCCATTACAATACAGTGCCGCTCAGGATCCTTGATAAACCGAACAATTCTGAGCGGCACTGCAATTGCGCTCGTCACCTTGAGACATAAGATGTTAAGTCTCATTTGCCCAGTAATTTCAATAGCTACCGCACCCTTCAAGCCGAAACACATTAAAACTTACATGTTACTACTTCATTGCTGAAGAAGGCACCGTCGCGGTACCCATAATCTAGCCGGGATCTAGGAAGGCTAAACTACTTGTGACATTTATGCTCTGACAGTTGACAGCCTTATTTCTCCAAAGTATCAAGTTTAATTGACGTTTTCATCCCTAACATATGTTCGTGTCTTCATTTCACATTTATAATTTGTAATATAATGCGAGAATTATACCTTTATTTATTTACAGTGTGTGTGGATTAATACATCGACCGTACCCAATAACTTGTTGTTTTTTTAAATTAATTAATTGGTGTCGAGACACTTGGCCCGTGGGTGGCAGAGGCGCGGATAATGTACAGAGTACTATCTACGCTAGCTACTAAAAACCCATGTGCTGGCAGCTACTTCTGTCAGCAGATCAGCCTATGTATATACTCAGTAATAAAAGCGGGACTGCTTAAGTAAAAATTTAAATTTAGTTTGGTATGAAACGTGCAGTCATTTGACATAAGTTTGAAATACATAGTTGTAATTATCGTATGGTGATTTGCGACGAAGTATAATCTGCTTACTTAAAACGTAGTGGATTTCAGCTATCTTCTATCACTGCGTACTTCTGTACGTTTCATACAATCGAATGAATTGCTTTTTTCTTATAGATTTAATTTAATGTAATCATAGTATTGCAAATGTAGTAATGGGACGACGTATAGCTTACCAGCGATAGAAGTTTGTATGGACATTGCTATTCACGCGTCCCAATATAAGGCGATAAGATTGACTTATCGGCTATATCGGGACAGCTTCAGATTATTGACAGCTAAGTACTGACAGTCGAAGGTAGTAATTTATCTCTATCTGTAGATAGTATATTGGGAACGGCCGTAAGTCGTTCAGTATTTGACATTTGAGTTTATCGTTTGATAACGAGCTATAGTATGAGTGGCGAACGCAATAGTACATTCTTGGCCGCGGTGTTATGGGACAGCTAGCCTTTCCAAATAATAATAATTATAATTTTTTTTTATGTCATACCAGTCTACCAATAGGCATCTTCTCTCCCTGTGTATATCAAAATAAAACTACAAAATAAATAATTAAAATGTAATATCAGTTATTCACAAAAAACATCGTTAGAATTTGACAGAAAAATAAACCTCGTTTCTCAAACAAAGACATCCAACAATTTTATACAATGCTGATAAATATTATCACTTATAACACTACCTAGCTACTGTATAAAATATAATTTACATAATTTATAATATAACCTGTATATACATATCTGTAACTAATGTTATAATACAAATTCAACGAAACAGCACATTATTTGGGTATAACGAATGATAAGTATTTAAATAGTAAAAACAGAAAATGTGGACATTCAATTTTGATTTTGAAAATTTGATCTGATGGGCTATGACTTTTATTTTATTTATCTCGATCATCTTCTAAGATTTGGCTAACTATTTCAGCAAATTTTGTTAAATCACTTTTTAATGAAAGGAGTACAAACGTATCGTAATTTAAATGGTATTGTACATTGCGCCATGTTCATACTTTTTTTTATGGAATAGGAGGGCAAACGAGCATACATAAGGGTCACCTGATGGTAGGTGATCACCGCGTCTCATATTCTTATAACAGAGGAATCACAAGAGCGTTGCCGACCTTATAAATCGTTGAATTAACGTACATATTAATTTGAAAACCGAAAATAAATTGGTACGTGGCGGGAATCGAACCAGGAGCCTCGTGGTGCCGGTCAACGATTCTAATATTGCGCCATCAAAGCTTTTATAAATTTCTTTACACTTTAAGAATAGTATCTCAATTAATAGCTTCAATATGGAATAAAGCTTAGATCATTTATTTGCCTAGATAGACTATGACAGCTATGAAAATGTCGAAAAAAAAAATGAGTTTAGATTTAGCCTCTATGTTGAGCAATGCACGCACACTAACACAAAGTGACATACAAATCGCAAGTGCAAGTGCTTGTAACGCACACTAAAGTAATATTCCCAGCCTGTTTTTATCAGTTGTCTAACAGCAAGAGACTACACAGACGTATAAATTATCTAAGGAATGAACGTTAGAATATTAATAATTAGAATTTTCTTTAAAACGCGTACTCTGTGGATAATTAAAATAATACTTTATCCTGGAATATGTAAAGGACGATGACCAGCTACCATTATTAGGTGATCCCTCAAATATTCAATTAAATTAATATTTTTAACATTTAATAAATCACACTTATACAGGGTGGCTTTTTGGGAAGGGCCAAGTCGGAAACTACGCGACTTAGAGAAAAGTCGTTAAAGGAGTCATGCCCTCGATACATATCTTTCCAAAGTTTAACTCTCATCAGCAACAGAGTCCATTGGTTGAATAATTCAGGGTATATTTTTTTTGACAAAAATCATTCGGGTCGAGTTTCGACAAAATTCAAGAAATTTAAAAAAACTAAATATACAGTTATATTCTTATAAATCGAGGGCATGACTCTTTTTACGACTTTCCTCTAAGTCTCGTAATTTCCGACACGGCCATCACCACCCTTATCAAAAAACCACCTGTATAGTATCATTACAATAAAAACTGTACATATTTCGCAACTCATACAACTATTAAAACTGTATCAAAATTGATATAGGAGAGAGAGAGAGAGAGAGAGAGAGAGAGAGAGAAAAAAGACAATAGATGGAAAGAGAAGTACATGTACAATACTATTCAATATAGTATTTACAACAATTAGTATTATTTAAGCATATTTACAATAATAGAATTAAACGATCAAAGTACACTTTCGGTCAGCCGGTTCAATAAAACATCCTTAGGGCCATCTATAAATTGCGTTGCTCGACTTCATGATTTTTAAAGTGAAAACTTCTTTAGCGGCGTTGAGCACTTTTCTTGGGATGTGTAGAAAATGTTAAACTCGCGTCAGGACACGTGACCTGATCGAAAATTCGTAAGACAGTCGTTAAAATTATGGATGAAAGTTGATTTTTCTGAGGGATCAACTTGTTAATGTAAATTAATTGTAAAAGTTCTGAAGTGTTAAATTTTTTACGTAATATAAAGTGTCATTTTTGTGTACGATAGCGCAATAAATGAATATTGTATTTAACCACATAAATGCTAGTACTTTCATACTGATAAATAAAGCAATTCGTGCGGAATTATACCCTAACCATTCCAAAATATTCAAAAATGAACAAGGTTAGTGTTTAAGTGCAACCCGTTATTTGACTTCTCTCACCTGTCCGTGTCATAACTGGTCACAGTTGTGAGGCCCTGCCTTACCTAGTGTGATATCACATATTTTACAATTTTACATTCAGAAATTTATGAAGATAAAACAGCAGTGTGTTTAGACTCCACTTCACTTTGTGGAGTGGAAACTTCTATAGCATCGTTGTGATTCGAGTCGATGAAACAAGACAGTAAAAAGGGACATAAATTCATAAGATTTAGTTGGAGAAAATGAGATAGGAAGCATTATACAGTGTTTTGGTACCAGGCGATCATAGTTAAGAAGAGATTGTCTTATATATGACGCAAGTATACCTCAATATACTCTAACTCATAGACACCAGGAGAACATAAAAATGTTAGCGGTGATAGTAATGTCTTTCATAGCGGTTGAAATCATGTGTCATCCTAGCAACATATACCAGGACTTCATATGCAGTTTAGAGGTTCATGAACAATGCAGGTTTCACTTCTGACATGTGTACTTTGTACGCACGCAATTTTTTTTATCAGCATAAGCTGCACTGTTATTCTTTAGTAGGGATGTAGTTCAAATTTAGTGCTGTAATATGTCACAAATTTGGTGGCTGCCCACAATGTCAACGCGTCATCGACCCCCTCCCTCCCTCAATATATGGATGGCCCCTTTGGAAGCAATGAGGGTAGTCAAAAATTTTTATCTGGAACATATTACTAATATGGACGTCATTTAACCGACTCTACTTTTTACGCTTTTTGCTACATTAAACAATAGATATTGCTTGATCAATACAAACATACAAAAGTTGTTAATTTGAAATAACCGAACTGAACCCAATAAATAACCTTTAAGTTTTAAATACTTGTGATAAAAGAAGAACAGCACTCAAAGTAGCTTTAGAAGAAATATACAATAACACCGAAGAGGATGTAAATACTACGTAATAAGAGGCGGGAAAAAGAAAAAGTAAAAATTGAAGTTTAGTATGAAACGTGCAGTGATTTGACATTAGTTTGTAATAGTAGTAATTACAGTATGGCGTATAATCCGGCTGAGTTTGAAAGCGAACAGTTACTTAAAACATAGTGGATTTCGGCTATCTCCGTGTTTTACAAGATTATAGCCGTCATCTGTCAAGCTATCAATGACTGCACGTTTCATACAATCGAGTGAATCGCTTTTTTCTTAGAGTTTCGCTAGGCTGGTTAACAATATGATAATATGATGATAGTTTATCGATGTAATACCTTAATATGATAAATATGAATTTAATAACAACAATGTTATTAATATTAAATAAGTTAATGGCTTACATAAAAACTGGCCTTTAAATAATTGATTAATAAATTCTAATTACGCATATCTATGGTGTCTCAGTATAAACGGAGAAAATAGGTCAAGTTCAACTATCAAAATTAAATTATGAAAGTATGTTGAAAACATGAGAATTCATTATATTTTTATAAAAAATCATACTATTTTGTCACGTGACCGAAAACGCCGACCACCATTTTGTGACGTCACAGTAGCAGAAACAATTTGTTGTTTAGCAACACACCAACGATACGGACTATGAAAGGTCATTTTTATTATTAGTAAAATCTATAAGAAACGTCAAAATCTGTGCAGCAATTGTGCTGCACAGATTTTGACGGTTCTTTGTATGTTATTAAGACAATTTTTTTTTGTGTGGAATTATTTTGAGGAATTAAAAATACCACTTGGCTATCGAATCTTTACGATAATTTTAGAACATATTAAAAAAAATCGAAGAATAACCTATTTAAAACCATTGCCAGTTATGTAGTTACAATATCAAAGATCTGACAACTATCAACCAAAGAGCGAGTGGATAATATAGGTGAGCTGTTAAGTCAATGTATGTGACGTCACTAAAATGGTGGCCCGACCCCATCTCAACGTGCGGGGACTGTCCGCATCTTGAAGTCGGATATTTATGCGATCCAACTTTATAATACGACTCCTAACAAGCATACAAATTACTACTTTGACCTATTTCTATCCCAGTCTTAGACGTTCAGTTTGTAACTAAATTTCTGAAATGTAATTTAAAACGGGATGTAAAGAAACACCAAATAAAATTTAACTGCACGATGACTAATTCGTTGATGCAGGTATATACAAATTATCTTAGTTTAAATAGATTTATATTTAATTTTAGGATCATATATTACAATAAGGCCACCGAGAGAAGATAAAAAATGTAAACAATGACATTTACCAGTAACGTCAAGGCAAGGTGAGCGACAGTCACATTTGGTTATGGTACAGGGGAGCTGTCATTAGAAGAGTTGACATTCAGAATGCATTCGGAGTAATACATTCATGCTTGTTTTGTTGTTTTATGTTTTAATCTGATTTTTTAATAGAATTTTAGTGTATTTATATTGAATTATAATGATTGTACCAATGGAAGTCAGATTTGCACAGGATGCCTTGGTAAGGTTACAATACAGTTAATAGAACAGTACTCTAACTTCATACTAAAAGTGCCCGCACGCACACATACACACGATATACACGGCCGCTAAGCAATCTTGGAGAGACAAAACTATTATTTTTTGCCGCGACTTTCGTTATCCAATTTAAATTAACTACACCGCGCCGTCCGCATCGTCAATCTTATTGTATGTACCAACCCTAGCGATCTGCCCAGACGTAGTTATAAATGTCAAAGAGACCGCTGAGTTACGCTACTGTTCCATTACTTGTACTGTGGTTTTTCTACCGCCGAGCAGTAATATGCAAACATTTTTGAATTTCGATTTAAAGGACGCCGTAGCTAGTGAAATTACTGGGCTAATGATGCTTAACATCTTATGTCTTGAAGTGACGAGCACAGTTGCGATAGCACTCACCATTTTGATATTTCTAGAATCCTGAACGGCACTGCATTCTAATGGGCAGACGATATCATCACAAGAATACTTGAATTGGTTTTATTAATTTTTTTTTAAATGTATGTATGTATATGTGGCAGTGGGCAGGGCACATAATTCGATGGACAGATGGTCGTTGTGGCAAGTCCTCGAATGGCGACCACGTACCGGAAGAATAGTGTTAGTAGGCCTCCCACAAGAAGGCCCGATGATCTGGTCAAGATCGCCAGAATACTTTGCGTCGTCGTGGATATCTTTGGGGGAGGCTTTTGTCCACCAGTGAACATCTTCTGGCTGATATGATAATAATGAAATTTTATTAAAAATGTTCCGAATCCCTATTTGTTTTATAGTCTTTATCTTGTCTCGATGACCTCAATACATTACTTTCTATTACAGTTTACATTAATCTCTGTCTTATACAAATCGTTGTCACGTCCCATACATTCACTGCACTAATATTTACACAAGTGATATAGTTTATTATTTCACTGTTCTCAACTAGAACGGAACCAACACAACCTACGTAGTTCGTGGACACTGCTAAGTATGCGTCAGGCGTGGGCTACAGACCCTCATAGCAACCATCACTTGCTTGAAGACGGCTGAACACGTTCTGAAAATTGAAGAACATTTCAATGAATAAATTAATCATCAATAAAAAATTTAAAATGTAGTTAAATTACGCATTATTTCATAAATATTTAGGTACATGCTTCGAAAAATAACCAGTTAATTTTGAGAAGTTAAAATGAAGATTAGAATTTACCAATGGGAGGCTCCTTTGCACAGGAAGCCGGCTAGATTATGGGTACCACAACGGCGCCTATTTCTGCCGTGAAGCAGTAATGTGTTTCGGTCTGAAGGGCGCCGTAGCTAGTGAAATTACTGGGCAAATGAGACTTAATATCTTGTGTCTCAAGTTGACCAACACATTTGTAGTGCCGCTCAGAATTTTTAGATTTTTTAAGAATCCTGAGCGGCACTGCATTGTAATGGGCAAGGCGTATCAATTACCATCAATCTGAACGTCCTGCTAGTCTCGCGCCTTATTATCATAAAAAAGAAGATGTATGAACTAATTCCTGTCGCCGAATTCCACAATCCTACACACATCACCATCTGGATGTGTCCACCTTCTTCTACAGTGAGATTTTTTAGGAACTTGTTGTTGTTTGTTGTGCAGTTTTCCCGAACCGATTGGCTTATGGACGTTAGGGAATACTCTTAACTTTAAGGCCGGCGAAGCACATCTTGGGTGTCCATGGGTGGTGGCCTCACCCGTACCCACCACGTGAGTCCTTGTCCATCGGCCCCCTCTTATATAAAAAAAACTCTTCCACGTAGCTGGATCCACATATCTTGACGGCGACCACGGCTGGATCACTTGGCGTTGCGTAGAGACGTCTCTTGATTGAGTGTCTTCGACCGCATTTATCACGGGGAGTGTTTCGAAGAGCTGATTCACCTGATTTCTACGCCTAAATTTCACCTTCGCACGACACGTCACAAGTTAGGATATCATCCCCATAATCCGGATGTGTGGCGGTCCTCCACAGTGCGGTTTTCAAGGAGCTTTCTTCCACGTTCTACAAAGCTGTGGAATGAACTTACTTGTGCGGTGTTTCAAAAAAAGCGCGTACACCTTCCGCCGCGTACCCACCTTAAAAGGCGGGCAACGCTCCTGTGATTGCTCTGATGTTGCAAGAGAATATGGGCGGTGATCACTTAACACCAGGTGACCCGTACGCACGCTTTTCCTCCTTTTCCATAAAAAAAAATCAAACTGTGGCAAGTAATTGTCTTGTGCTGTGTTGAAGGACGGTACGACATGGGCACCATTGAAAAAACCATTCACAACCACTTAAGAGGTCGTATAGAACGTATAGGAGGTAACGACGAATTATTTAGTTTTTCAGCCACACGTCAACTTATACATAACATGATAACAAACTTACTGTAATTACGTAGAGCCTCTTCTCTCTCCTGAGCATCGAAGTACCAGAGGGTGATCGCGTATCTGAATAATAATAAATTTGTTATGTTTTTAAAGTGATTAATACACAAATAAAATTTGAAAACAAAATTCTATGAACGATGCGGGACTCGAACCCAAATTTTATTTGTGTATTAATCCTAACAGTGAGGGTTATCACTTTAAAAACATAAGGCGACATCTCAAGTCAATTTCCTAATATGCAAATATTGGGGTTGAGCGGGTTATCAACTGTAAAGTAGATCCTTTAGATGAACCCACAACCTGAGAGTTGAACAAAGCATACAAGATTATATGACGATACGTCACTCGAACGGTTGGCTCAGTTGAAGAGCGCTCGCACGGAACGCGAGAGTTGGTTGGTTCGAGTCCCGCATTGTTCATAAATGTTGTTTTCAAATTAATTCGTGGTAAACCTCAAGAAGAAAATCTGATATACCTCTGAGAGACAGGCGTAAGATTATTACTATATTATTAAATTTAAAATATTATATTACCTGGTATCGTGAGCTGGTTGCACCTCGTGCGGGTTCCGTCTGTCTGACCAGAAGAACAACATTCGGTCAAATATAGGAGCTATGTCCGCCACCTGGTTCGTGCCTTCTGGGAACACCCTGTAACACCAATTGGTATCATTGAGCTGAGATTGACATTAAATACAATACACGACACCTAGCATCAGATACGAATAAATAACAGAACGCGTACACCCTTTAACGCGGTTTCTGAAGTTCCTCTGATCATAATCATCATCATCAGCTGGTAGACGTCCACTGATGGACAAAGGCCTCACCAAAGATCCCCACGACGATCAGTCCTGCTAAACTATGACATTCATAATGTTAGCACGAGGAACAAACATAAACTTGTTATGCCTACTACTCGGCTAAGTCGAGTTAGTAAGTCTTTTATTGGGCGATGTACATACTTCCACAAAACGATTCCAGAAAATGTACAAAAGAAATGTGTTACGAAATTTAAAAGAATTGTTAAAAAACGGTTGTGTGGGAAAGTTTAGTATAGCATAAACGATTTTCTTAATGACACCACAGACTGGGAATGCGAACACCCTCAGGCTCTTTAATTATAAATGTTTATTGTGCGATATTACATTGTAATCCATATTTTTATAAAAGAAAGCCTATTTTGTCTATTTTGAATGGGTGGTAGTTTTTGACGTTCATTAAATTATTTTGAGTCCAATTTTCAATAAAAAATTAAAATATTTGAATTTGAATTTATCGCCAACATCCTCCCCTCCGTGAACTATGTAGTAATGTATATTTGTCAAGTTTTACGTACCTGAGCAATCCCCCGCACCGCTTGACGTCCCAGTCGAGATTCAGATAATAGATGGCGGTGATACAGCGGCCATCCTTGTTAGGGTTGTCCACGTGCTTCACGTAGTGGCTGCCGGAGCCGGGATAGCACGCCACCATCGCCTTCAAAAAGACCAAACAATAAAGCACATTTTCGGTACAAATTTGTTATGTTTTAAAGTGACAACCCTCACTTCTGGGATTAATTACACAAATAAAATTTGAAAACAAAATTTTATGAACGATGCGGGACTCGAACCCGCGGCCTCTCGCGTTCCTTGCGAGTGCTGTACCAACTGAGCCAACCGTTCGAGTGACTCAGGTTGTGGCTTGTGTTTGAGTTGAAAACAAAGCATACAAGATTTAACTAACGATACGTCACTCGATCGTTCATAAAAGATTTTGTTTTCAAATTTTATTTGTGTAGGTAATGAAAGAAAGAGATAAGATGTGTGTGACGATGCGAATGAAATAGAAGATAAACCTTTCATTCACCATTGATACACAGTGTAACAACTATACTATTTCCTATAGTGAGTCTACTCAATATACAATGGGGAGCGGTATCGGGTGGTGCGGCGTCACCCTCCTACCCGCGCGGCGACGCGGACGGTCGTACCGATTCGCTCTATTGCGTACCGGTACTCGTATATAAGCATGTCACGCACACGAAATCAATTGCCAGTGTTTTTGTGTTTACAGGACCAAACATTTTGCTACATATTTATTTTATTTATCGAATTAGTATATTTTTATCTAGTATGTGTTTGTGACAATCATCGCATATTTTAGCGATTAGAGTTCAAGTATAAGCCGCAGAACAAAGAAGGCCAATTATTAGTATTTATAAAACATATTCAAATTCCGCGTTAATATCAAATATTTACTAAATACAATTAGTATTAATGTAATACAGAACGATAGCCATCGGTCGGTGGACATGTACCATTTTCAAAAACAACTTTATTTCAGCACGAAATTATGCTGTAACATAAATAGCTGCCTTTTAAACAATCTACTTTCGATTACCTGCGAAAATGCTCGTAAGTGTCATGGCGGCCGATGGCACACTTCAGAAGTGAGTGTAACTTCAGAAGAAGCAGTGATAGTTAATGAGGTGTGACGTCATTATGTTTTAACTAACATGTTATCGTTTAATATTATTTAAAACTCAATATTTATATCAAATACGAGTATTTCTTTAGAATCCTTTCGTTTTATGTTCATTATTTGATTCTGTCATCATGCATATTCTAAAAAAAACAAAATTTTACGATATTTTCAATGGACTCGCTCACTCGAGTCATTTTATACAATTTTCCTGTTTGCTATTATTACTTTTCAACATCGACAAACGTGCCAACACGCACTAATGCTTACGTGCTAACTATGTATACATAAATTGTTATTTGTTATCAAGGAAAATGAACTGGAATAAGAAAGACGCAGTTTGTACGGCACATGAAGATAGTAAATACAAAGGGCCGTGTACAGATTGAAACCGGTTCACGCCGATTCGCCGGCATAACTTAAGGCCTAAATTTACTTTGAATACCGAAAATTCACTCTAGTTGTAACCGTTTTTCTCTTAATAAATATAACTAGCAGTTCTCAAAATAAATTAATATTACAGTGTATGATAGAATACGTCGGATGATTGTTATTTTTTCAAATCACTTTAAATCTAACCGTTCGGTTAATATTACTTCAAGTAACATAATTATTGTTTCCAAAAATGCAGAAAAGAAAATTACATACGTAATTTTTAAGTGGTCAGTTATTATTAACACAGTAGAACCCGCTTAATACGTCATTGTACGCAAATCCAGAGGCAAATTAAGAGATGTTTTCATACATTTCTTAACGCTTAATACGATTCGTCATCCCGTTAAATACGCCTAATACGCCAACAACAGAAGAACAAGAAGTAATTTCAGACGCTTTGCAGCTTCTTTGCAGCAAAGACGCGCTGCAAAAGTTAAATTATGTTGCAAATCTTGTAATGTCCTAATGCATCAAACTCTTTCTGTCAAACCGAAACAATAATTAACGTCATTTAAGTTGTACAATGTATTTAATTTATAAATGTACTAGCTGACCCAGCAAACGTTGTATTGCCGATATTAATATCGATATGAAAATTTGAAGTTGTATGTATTTTTTAATGCTGACTCATAATCAAACAAATTAAAAAAAAATCTCAAAAAATTAAAAAAAAATTGTGTGGACCACCCTTAACATTTAGGGGGATGAAAAATAGAAGTTGTCCGATTCTCAGACCTACCCAATATGCACTCAAAATTTCATGAGAATCGGTCAAGCCGTTTCGGAGGAGTTCAAAGTTTAACACCATCACACGAGAATTTTATATATTAGATAATTTAAAAATGTAATTTAACCTTTTAAGTTTTAATACGACTCGTACGCCCAGATCACTTGCCCTCGCCGCATGATCAAGGTCACTGGCATGTATCATCGCCTTAACAAGAGAATACAAGCGATGATCTCATATCAAGGTTAATGCGAGTGTTTATTTATCTGAATCAATAAGTGGGAGACATTTTTAGGCAAGATGCCCGCTAGGTAGTTACCACAGCAGCGCTTTTTTCTGAAGCAATACATACTATCATACTATGCAACTTTTTCTGCAGTGATGCCAACTTATCAACTTTATAGCTAGATCTAGCTATTATTTGGTGACATACAGCCACAATTTAATAAAACTTGTAGCTAAACTTTTTAGCTACATTTCTAGCATCTTTTCATTTCATCATGAGACATCCACTGCATTAGAGACGTCCTCAGAAAAAGTGGTAATAATTGTGTTTTGCCTAAAGATGTTCTGCATAAAATAGGAACGGGTTAAAAATACTCAAAATCAAGGATATACTGAACCCCAGCCATCGACAACTTCCTCTTTAATTGATTAATTTATTTTTTATTCAATGATACGTCATTGTACGCCGGTGTACGCACCGGTACACTAGACATTTTTAACTTTAACAATGTTGGAATTGATGAAAATAAAAATGAATTGTGCAACATTTAGCTAGTCTAGCAACTTTTTGGCGTAAAAAAACTGGCAATCTAGCAACATTTTGAAAAATGTCTAGCAACTGGGTAATGCTAGCAGATGGCAACACTGCTGTGAAGCAGTGCGCGTCCGATGTTTCCGGGGTACCAAATCCAATCATGTGTGTAGGACTAAGACTAATATAAATCGCTAATCTGTGCGCCGTATCAATAATATCACAATCTGGAGATCCGTAGGAGAATCGAAGTTACCGACATAGCCCAGATGGTTGCGAAACTAAAGTGAGAGTGAGAAACTCGACGAACAGATGGCTGTTGGGCAGTAAAGTCCTCGAATGGCGACCACGTACCGACAGACGTAGTTTTGGAAGGCCCCCCACACGATGGACCGATGATCGGCTCAAGATCGTCGGAATACGTTGCGTAAGGGCAGCGCAGGACCGATCGTCATGGCGGTATTTGGGGGAGGCCTTTGTTTAGCAGTGATGCAGTCCAACAGACATATCATTCGCAGTCTGATAGCGGAACGGAGAAAGTGTGCTTAAAGACACTGCAAGCCCACTTTTTTCCTTAGTCGTGTGTCAACTGTCATTGTCACAATCAAACCTGAACTGAATAATTAATGGTTTATCTGTGTGCCGCGCGCCGACGTGAAATAGTAGTAGAGTAATAGTAATATTAAACCCTACTAGCCAGCTTGTCATTTACTAACACGGACTTATAATAACCCAAAGGCCACAAAACTACTTATAACAGAGAAATATTTATCATACACTGTTCTTCTACTTCAACTCGATGGGAAAAATTGAATAGTTATTCTCGATAGCTATATTTATAAAGTCGATATTTTTTCTATTCACAATTCGATGTTTATTTATAGAACGGCTCTACGAATTATGCCGCGTAACAATACGAAATTAATGATAAGCCACAAGGCGAGGTGGCCTCGTATACAGGGTGTTACATTATTCGAGATTGTATTTATGATATTCTTACTGTTTTTATTACAGAACAACAGTGCCATATTGCCTTAAAGATTATTAATTTATACATTAATAATAATGACACCTTTTATTTGACAGACACATAAAACATGCGTACAAAAATGTTAAGAAAAAAACAGAACGATAAAACTATAAATTAAACTAGAACATATCTTAAAGAAATATATAAATAAGTTTTCCAAATTATAGTATAGCAGCTGTGTGGCAGTGTTTGTCAAAAGGGATGCTACCACTGACCTGTATAAATGCCACTGGACAGGCTGTTCCATGTTTGACAGCAATTTTATTGTGCCAATTTGAACTACGACTCACGAGCGTACAGAGAACAAATTTTGACGTATAATACAAATGGCTGCAAAGGAACGTACAGTACTCTGAAGTATGTTTGCATTTTGAATTAATCTCGTTAATGTAATAAAGTACTTACATAATTTTTTTGTAAATAGTTTCCCATCGATGTTTGCTGGGGTTGTCTTCACTAGTTTCAGTACCGCAGACTCTCGCTACATGGCCAAGAGCGCCAAAATGGTGAATATCAAACAGGCACAAAAGCACCTTTTCAAGTCAGTGGATGGTACTCGGGTTACCTGTGACAATTGGTCGCAGCACTGACGTTCCATTTGACGCTTGACGTCGCGGTGTTGAGTAATAAATTATCAGGCAATTATTAATATTTATCCAGACATAATATTATGTTGAATAATAAAACAAAGAAAAAGTCAAACCTAAGTACTGTTGAGGTGTGTTATTTTAGCGCAATGGCCAGCTGGCCAATCTGACTCATCATTACATTATTGAAAGTTTGAAATTGTACTGAGGTCACGCAATGGTGGGGTGGAGGCAAGTTGATCCAACATTGAGTCGCGCTATAACGAAAGATACATCTGAAGGCAGATGTATAATGTTTAGGGACAACTAGCATCCTGTGTGATGATGCCCTAGTAATACTATTTAACGTTACTTATTCAACATACGAGTGTTTCTCTCTGTATGTCATTTAAACACTCACTTTTCAAGCTTTTTTACACGCTTCTTATTAGCTTCACCTGTATGTTTGTTTGTAACCGACTCATTTGGGCGCGATTTTGACCCACTCTAAACGGCCAGATTTCGTTCAAACTTCGTAGATTTATCGAGGACCGATGACAATACATTAATTTGCTAATATTATTCAATTTTTCAATTTTCATAATAAGATATTTGTTACTAAATAATATCTATCGTCAGATTTCAAGCATTATCTTTTCAACCAAAGCGTATTTATTAGTTTTTTTTAATTACTTTTATTATTTTAGCTTATTTGATGTAAATGAGTCAATATTGTGAGTACTTATAATAACATCTTCTTCAAATTTCATTCAACTTTGTTTTGAACACAAATCAAAGTTTGTTCAACAGTAAACGTGCGGTGCGATCATTAACCAAAGGTATATAAACCTTGGTTATTAATAATTTTGAAATGTTATGTGTTAACGTGGTTATCATTAACCAAAGGTATATAACCAATTGGTTAGTTCAACAATTAATATTGCGAGTTGTTTCTGCTGCTTAAGTTCTAAGCCGGAATCCTCAATTGAAAATGTAATACCCTAAACACATGATAGGATTTTGTACGGCCGAAACATCGGACGCGGTCTGGAGGCCTACGCCTAAAATCGATATTCGATATATCGTGGCATTAGTCGTGTCGAATCCTACTCTTAGTTACATCATATTCAATGTCGAAACGATGATTGAACGAACGAAACATGATTCGATATTATCGGTCCTAACCCTACTCTTAGTTGAAAATGTCAGAGACCAATATTCGAATTTGACAAATAATCAACGTCACTTTTAAGACTATCTCAACGACACCTTCTAGACTGTCGTTGCTATTATCGTTTTATGTTGTAGTAATGCTTTTAATTTGATTGTGGAGTTAATTTCTTGAGCCCTTTGGTGTATATTAAATAAATAAACATACACCAAATATTTAAACTTTAATCACATACCTATTCAACATATTTTTTTTCACTACCAAGTAATTTAAGTGGTTTTAGTGATCGTTAAAAGTAATGCAAATGGCCGCCTGAAACATAGGAAGTCGACGAGAAGAGTTGAGTTACTTTTTTTACATTTTATTTATTCGCAAGTTTTGTATTATTTATTCAATTTAGAATGGTCATATTCAATTCATTACATAATTCTTGAATACAAACATTTAATACATTTTGTACAAATGATGTAAATTGGTGGGGTAGAGTCTGGCATGGTCCTTTGTGTCTAAACTATGTTTTGACTTTTGACACTTAACAGCGACATAGCACAGGTTTGCACATTCACACTAACATCGTAAAAAAATCAAAATATTAGTTACGGTTCAAGCCAGCCCACATTCTAGCGATCTACAAAGCGCAGGTCCGGCCACACATGGAGTATTGCTGTCATCTCTGGTCTAGCGCACCCCAGTATCAGCTCGATCTATTTGACCGAGTGCAACGTAGAGCAGCTCGAATTGTGGAGGACCCAGTGCTCTGTGAACGGCTGGATCACTTGGCGTTGCGTAGAGAAGTCGCTTCATTGTGTGTCTTCTACCGCATTTATCACGGGGAGTGTTCCGAAGAGCTGTTTAACCTGATTCCTGCCGCCGAATTCCACCTACGCACGACACGCCACATGTTAGGATATCCCCACCATCTGGATGTGTGGTTGTCCTCCACAGTGCGGTCTTCAAGGAGCTTTTTTCCACGTACTACAAAGCTGTGGAATTAACTTCCTTGTGCGGTGTTTCCGGGACGATACGACATGGGTACCTTCAAAAAAAGCGCGTACACCTTCCTTAAAGGCCTGTGATTCCTCTGGTGTTGCAAGAGATTGTGGGCGGCGGTTATCACTTAACAACAGGTGACCCGTACGCTCGTTTGTCCTCCTATTCCATAAAAAAAAATGGTTACGATAAACGATAAGGAATTCGAACATTTGATAGAGTAGGATAGTTGCGATATATTCGGGGTATTATCGTATCGTTCCGAATGCATCATTGTCGATTTTGCGAGTAGACCTCCTGGTAGCGGACTATATATGATGGTATGTCGCATTGTCTATCGCACAATATTATTACTATCGATAATAATCGATAATACGACGGCGGACCGATTGTGTGAGGCGTTTACCCACACTCGCCGGTGACCGGACTGTCCGATGGTCCGGCCGTACCAAATTCGACCATGTGTTTAAGCTATTACCTCACATTGTGTAGGTACATTTTTAATGTAGTTTTTTCTAGATGTCATGTGAAAAAGTTTCTCTCTGTAGTCTTTTTCCAATAAGATTCTATTTTCAATCCAAAGTAGCCAGTAGGCCAGAACGGCAATTTCATAAATTTTAAATGAGTACCTACTTAAACGCTTATTATAAATCATAAATCTACAATTTGGCACCCCTAGTACAAATCGATTTTTGTTAAATCAATTCTCGACTCAGCTCACAATAAAGAGACAGTTAGAGGTCAAATTTTTTTTTTAGAGTTTTCAATGAACTGTCTGAAGCTACAGGCTAATAACGTAAAATTGAATAATTTTGACGAAGCCGCGGACATTATATTTGTGTACGACAAGTCTGTCGTTCCGTCGGGTTCTGACCTTAGTTCTGATCATTTATTCTCTAAATACATCTGAATACGTCGAAAAAGTTGGGTTTAAAGCTAACCTCTATTTTGAGCAATGCACGCACACTAACACAAAGTGTCATACAAATCGCGAGTGTAAGACGTAGCTTGTCACGCACACTATAGTACAGAACCTGGCCAGTTTTTATCGGTTGTCTTATGTCTAACAGCAAGACACTCTATCTAGACGTATAAATTTTCTAAGGTTCTGACATTGGCCTAGGTAGTGGAACGGTTTGTAACAGTTTGCAGCGAGTTTGTAAACACGGAGAGCGTGGGTTCCGAGCACTGTTGCAATGTTTACACTGCCCTCCCCTCCCCCGGCCCGCCCCCTCCCGCCGCCATGCCGTTTGTCACGTACGCCGTTCTACGTAATGCGCATGCGCGAGCTTCTACTCAGCGGGGATGCCCGACGTATAGTTAAAATAACTGTACAACGTATAGTGTAGTATTTTATCTCAGTCGATACGGCGCTCGTATTTCAAGGATAGCGATACGATAATACCACAATACTTTATGTTTTGTATTACTCTATACTTGAAATTCTTTGTTAGTTTGCATTTTTGTACTATTTGTAACAACAATAATCACAGCTGTCTGCTTTCCCACAGCAGGTATAGTTTACATATTCTATTTCAACTCCCCATTTTATGCATGCTCACTTAATGTCTTATTAATAAAAGCGGTTTAAAGTTACTCCAAGTTTAAAATTACTCCTCCCTGTCAGTTAATTCTGCATTTAATTAATAAGAACATATTTTTTTATTTGCTTTGAAAACTTGATAGGGTAATTTGCAGTTTTACCCAGTCATTTGGCAACACTGCGGCAAACTATCGACGTTCTAAACAGCCCTACACAACAAACATTGGCACCGATAACAGCGTGCGAATATAGAAATAGATGTAGGATTGTGTCCAAATTAAACATACACATTAGATGGCGCCAAATGACCTCATATTAATTTTACTATGATATTTGCTGCATCATAAAATAATAATCTCAATATATTTTTAATGCAAAGTTTTTTTCAAATAATCAGATTAGGCAATAATCATACTCACTACATATTGCTCACTCATATTTATAATAATAGTTATTATTGGCGTAATGGTAAATTTATTTTTAGGGTGACTCTTTGAATAAATAATGAATACTTAACACAGCAATAATTGTTGCTTTATAAAATAATATGAAAGTAAATACAAAACCTATGAATTTTTTTTAAATAATGCTTGCTCGATATGATGCGAACAGTTCGCCATTTGATTCTAGTGACATCAGTTCCAGGAATACAATTCAAAATTAACATTAGCAAACTGTTGACTACTCGCTGACAAGGTTCCATCCCTGTTCCCGCGCGCGCGCAGCGAAGTCTATTGTAAAAAAATGTGAGCAGGAAAAAAACTTACTATACCATCTTTTCATCACAAAATTGCGTGCGTACAAAGTACACATGTCAGAAGTGAAAACTGCATTGTGCATGAACCTCTAAACTGCATATGAAGTCGTGGTACATTTTGCTAGGATGACACATGATTTCAACCGCTATGAAAGACATTACTATCACCGCTACCATATTTATGTTCTCTATCACAAAAAATTGTGAGCAGAAAATAAACATACATTACCATCTTTGTCACAAGGCGTTGGTAGGTACTAAATTTCTAATTATTTGGTGGACAAATATAACTAAGGACGGTATTTGGTCCAATCACATTAGAAAAGTGTCATCTCGCGACTATAGTCAGGCACTCTCTAGTCATATATCGAACTGTTTAGAAGTTGTATACCTCTTTTGCCAAAAATAACTCGATAACTATTATATATATGATATGACGAATTGCTTGATGAGACGTAACGCGATAACCCAAATATTCACCTTATCTCGCAGCATAAAACTATTTTGAAGACAAAACTCCGTCGTACTCTGACGTCATAGTTACCATGGTTACGTATGTGTAGTGACAGTGACATAACATGTTTGAATATAGAAATAAAAACTAGAGCGAGATTTATCGACTGTCGTGTAGGAAAATAGGGAAACTACAGTGTGCGCGTAAATTTATCCAGCGGATACTCCCAAGGAAGTGCCACATGCACCTCTCTCTCCCCAAGAGAAGGTCGCCTTCGATGAAGGCTTATGCGCTTGCCCAAAGCCAATCTTAAGTGGTGTTTAGTGAGGAGGCACTTGGGTTTCATGTGAGTCTCACATAACCAACACAGGCGGCTGCATTGGTATGCATGAGCATTCACCACATCCCTCCCATCGTTATCCCGGAAGGTAGCCTTTTCCCTTTATCTCGGCGCAAAAAATACAATCCCATAATTTTTCCAAAACACGCCTAAAGAACTATTACTTGAAAATTTAGTAATAGTATCTCGAACTAAAAATTTTCAGGTTGAATCTAGAACTATTTTCTAATCTAATTAAACTGATGTACACATTTCTTATCATTCCTAAATAATAATTGTGATTTTAAATCCAATATAGGTAAGGGAAATAAAAAATAATTAAGTAAATGCTCTGTATAATATTAAAATTTAACTGTTTTTTTTATATTGCACGGCTAAGTGTGTAAGGGTGTGAGAATTTGTGCAAAATCTGCTTTAGAATCAACGCTAGAAAGGTAGGTGTTCTTCTTTCTCGGAACCGCGCGCAGACAAGTATCTTGCCTGCAGATTTTTCCATCGTTTTCGTCCTTGTTTATTATAAATGATGCCAACTGTATAGAGTTTACCTTAAAACCATAAAATATTAAATTACCTTCGTTCGACCATTGATGATGTAGTTTCCCATTTTCCCGTTGTTCGCCATTTTGTTCGCCTTCAGTATTATATTGTCGACCTGGAAATTTTGAATATATTATATATTTTCTTAAATAAATAAATTAATTAATCCTTTATTTTGCTAGAAAACATGTAACAATGGATGTAAATAGTTTTAATGTATCAATGTTATCGGCCATTTCTGGCATGCAAAATTATTATTAACATAATTCTAGTTATTATTATAATTGATTTAACATTAACAAACTCTTTATTTTAAGCACTTAGGTCAATTTAAATTATAATTATTATTTTTAAATGTCATTATTTAAAGACTAGAATTAATATATATTTTAAAGTCAATTTAATTTAACCTTATGTGTCAACATTTCATTTATGGAATAAAAACATTTATCTATAAGCAAAGTAAAAAACTCTTACACGATGCATTTTTACTATATTACTATATACGGAAGGGTTCCGTAGAGCTATAACTGAATCATGGCTATTGTAATTTTAGCAAGAAAGTTCTGTAGTTGCAGAAAAATGTTTTATGGCCAGCATTGTAATGCAACGTAAAGTACCTACGCAGTAGGGGTCAATGGCAATGTACTACGTTTCTAATGCTTTCAGCCGTTGTAGCGAAATACATTTCTGATGATCTTTGATTTTTTGTAAGTTTAGGGACTATTAATAAAGATCATTAGATGATAAAAATGGATTGCTTTTTTTACACATATCAGAAGTGAAACCTGCATTGTGCATGAACCTCTAAACTACATATAAAGTCCTGGTACATGTTGCTAGGATAACACATGATTTCAATCTCTATGAAAGACACTACGCCTGGTACCAAAACACTATCTCATTTTCTCCCACGTTAAATCTTATGAGTTTATGTATCTGTCTTTTTACTGTCTCGCTTTTTCAGTGCCAATATATATTCAGAACCATGGTCCAATTACAACCCTCCACTTTAAGGCTGCAGTTGTTTTACATCCGGTATAGATAATAATGTTAACTTTGTTCAACCTATTTTAAATAGCCTTTGCGTAGTAGGTAAGCGTAAATTTTGGGAAATGTGACAATGATTCTTTTATAACGCTTTATCTTTATTTAAAAAGCCAACTTATGATTAAATTTTGGCTGTTCAAATATCATAACATAGGCGTATTGCGTACTCCGAGTTGGATATCATCAAGTTTAGCAAAATGAAGGTAGAATTAAAAATGTCATTCAAAACTATTGTTGCGTACTGCGAGATAGATATCATCAAGTTTAGCTAAATGAAGGTAAAATTAAAAATGTCATTCAAAACTATTGTTGCGTACTCCGAGTTAGATATCATCAAGTTTAGCAAAGTGAGGGTAGAATTAAAGATGTCATTCAAAACTATTGTTGCGTACTCCGAGTTAGATATCATCAAGTTTAGCAAAGTGAGGGTAGAATTAAAGATGTCATTCAAAACTATTGTTGCGTACTCCGAGTTAGATATCATCAAGTTTAGCAAAGTGAGGGTAGAATTAAAGATGTCATTCAAAACTATTGTTGCGTACTCCGAGTTAGATATCATCAAGTTTAGCAAAGTGAGGGTAGAATTAAAGATGTCATTCAAAACTATTGTTGCGTACTCCGAGTTAGATATCATCAAGTTTAGCAAAGTGAGGGTAGAATTAAAGATGTCATTCAAAATTATTGTTGCGTACTCCGAGTTAGATATCATCAAGTTTAGCAAAGTGAGGGTAGAATTAAAGATGTCAGTCAAAACTATTGTTGCGTACTCCGAGTTAGATATCATCAAGTTTAGCAAAGTGAGGGTAGAATTAAAGATGTCATTCAAAACTATTGTTGCGTACTCCGAGTTAGATATCATCAAGTTTAGCAAAGTGAGGGTAGAATTAAAGATGTCATTCAAAACTATTGTTGCGTACTCCGAGTTAGATATCATCAAGTTTAGCAAAGTGAGGGTAGAATTAAAGATGTCATTCAAAACTATTGTTGCGTACTCCGAGTTAGATATCATCAAGTTCAGCAAAGTGAGGGTAGAATTAAAGATGTCATTCAAAACTATTGTTGCGTACTCCGAGTTAGATATCATCAAGTTTAGCAAAGTGAGGGTAGAATTAAAGATGTCATTCAAAACTATTGTTGCGTACTCCGAGTTAGATATCATCAAGTTTAGCAAAGTGAGGGTAGAATTAAAGATGTCATTCAAAACTATTGTTGCGTACTCCGAGTTAGATATCATCAAGTTTAGCAAAGTGAGGGTAGAATTAAAGATGTCATTCAAAACTATTGTTGCGTACTCCGAGTTAGATATCATCAAGTTTAGCAAAGTGAGGGTAGAATTAAAGATGTCATTCAAAACTATTGTTGCGTACTCCGAGTTAGATATCATCAAGTTCAGCAAAGTGAGGGTAGAATTAAAGATGTCATTCAAAACTATTGTTGCGTACTCCGAGTTAGATATCATCAAGTTTAGTGAGGGTAGAATTAAATATGTCATATTTATTTGACAAAAAGGGACGAGACGAGCGGGACGTTCAGCTGATGGTAATTGATACGGCCTGCACATTGAAGAGATACTCGATATAAGGGAGGGTTATTGCAGCCTTGGCAATACGTTGAATTAATCCCGTTTTAATTAAATCAATTTGAGTTTCGCATATATCAGGTGCTGCAAATACCAGAGGACTGATATCGAGGTAATTGATGATAAACGCCATTGTTACCATTGATAAGGATAACGTCTGATAACGCGGCGCCGCAGCTTGCGTGTCCCATCAACTGATGTCTATTTTTAATTTGTACTTCTACTACTGATTTACTTCTTACACATATTAATATTCTTATTACCAGTGGGACTCCTTTGCACAGGATACTGGCTAGATTATGGGTACCACAACGGCGCCTATTTCTGCCGTGAAGCAGCAATGTGTGAACATAACTGTGTTTCGGTGTGAAGGGCGCCGTAGCTAGTGAAATTACTGGTCAAATGAGATTTAACATCTTATGTCTCAAGGTGACGAGTGCAATTGTAGTGCCGTTTACAATTTTTGGGTTTTTCAAGAATACTGAACGGCACTGCATTGTAATGGGCAGGGTTTATCAATTACCATCAGCTGAACGTCCTGCTCGTATCGTCCCTTATTTCCATAAAAAATAAAATCTTTACGGTCAGATTATCTCAGGACCTCGCTGGAACGTGTAGCCTCCTCCCGTTTCCCTTGCACCCTCTCGCGCTCGTCCTGTTGCATCAGTACGGTTTGCAGTTTCATTACCGTTAGCTTATAAAATCTTGTATACTTTGATTTTTATGACGATACGTCACCCGAACGGTTAGCTCAGTTGACAGAGCACTCGCACGTAACGCGAGAGGTCGTGGGTTCGAGTCCCGCAACGTTCATAATATTTTGTTTGTGTATTGTATCCTAGAAGTGAGGGTTATCACTTTAAAAACATAACAAATTGATCAAATATCACGTCCTAGACTATCGTAGATATTACCAGTCATACTGTATAATACTCATGCAAACTCATTGCCAATGCAAAAATGTTACACTTTCTCTTTCCAAGCGGCCTACAATAGACGATGAATGTTCGAAACTGGCACAAAGATTTGACCGAAACTCGCAAAACGTAACAAATGCCGTGTTATCTATCGACCACAAAACGAGGAATATTAGGTCACGACCAAGGCCCTTCCTAGCGAGTGGCAGACGTGACCGAACTCACAGTTCCGAGCTAAGCCGTGTCACGGATTCTTAACTTAATGGAGACGGCATTAAGTATTGAAGTGAAAACTTATTTAGCCGCGTTGGCCACTTTTTGGTTGGGTACTTATGGGTTCGCGTCACCGACATGCTCAAATCGAATCAAAACAGTTTATTCACATAGGTCACGGAAATGACACTTATGAATGTCAAAAATAAATAAAATATTTTTCTTATTGAATCTACCGCCACTTCGTAAAGGGTTGAGCTAATGAGAAGAAGTAGCAAGAAACTCATTGCCACTCTTTTATATCAAGATTTATATTTAAGTACATCGATTTACAAATCATTTCAAATTACAATATAATATGTAAATTGTAAACTGATGCAACAGGCACACTCAAACGTCAAATAGTCAATGTCTTACACGAGTAAGTCAAAAAGTAAATGTAAATTAATACTAAAGTTATTGAGTACAGCAGCTGCATCATCCACACACACCATACATAAATAAAGGTATACTGTGAGCATTTAATAAGCGGTTATAAATAAATAAATATGAATATATCCATACATATACAACTGACGCACGTTATAATTAAATAATTAAAAATAAATATACTGGGTGGCCGAGTAGTTGACGTCCAAAGCTAGAATTTGTATTTGGCTCATTTTATTGGCTAATGTTCTGGGAAGTTTTTAAAAATAGTTAAGTAGAAGCCATAGGCTCCCCATTTTTTTTTGATACCTTGAACATTTTCATGAATCTAGCTGGAGCAGATATCTTGAACTTACGACTCAATTCTAAACTAGTTCCGCATTGTCTAAAGTATTCATAGTTACTTATGTGGTTAATAATTATCAACAATAAAATTAACTAAAAGTGTTCAAAAAAATTATAAAAAAGTCCGAAACTACAATTAGGTGAAAAAACCGGATAAAAGGGGAAAAAAATTATTATCTCCTAAACTACGCAAAATCGTAGAACATACATAGGGATGATTCGGATACTCATCACCTTGAGGCTTTCAAATTTTAGCTTTTGACGTCAACTTCTCGCCCACCCTGTATAGTTAGATATTTTTTGGATGGGTGAAATCTCGTGAGTTCGCGTCACCGCTGAAATGCTTATAGCAGTATATCTGTACCTATACAGCTGACGTATTGTGCAACATTTGTGCTGTGTATATCTTATAAGTTAAATTGGATGGATTTAGTGAAAAGTTTCAATGTGTATAATTTACTGTGCATCGTTGAAACAGCGTTTTTTGCTTAATTAATATATTATTGAAAATAAGTTTTCAAAATAATTGAAAATGAATAATTTAATTGTCTTTAAACATTATGAAATTTCAAATTTTAATACTAAAAGTTCTATGTTTTCACTTCTATCAGCAGTCTCTACAACTGACAATTTTCAGATTTTTGAGCTCAATTTGGATTTCGATCAAGAATGCTGATCGGCACTACATTGTAATGGGCAGGACGTATCACTAACCACCAGATTTACGTCTTGTTTGACGTCACATCTCATACAGATTCAATCAATTTCTTTCATAAAAATAACAATAATAATTACATGCAATGTTAAATAACTTTAAAAGCTGTAAGATTTTATATTTTTCTATTAAGACATTACTCCATTATTTCACTTTCTCCCTTTTTATTTGCGCCACGGGAGCAAAATTATTATTTTATTTCTGGATAAAGGATTGTGTTTACTCTTCCCCGCAAACCATTACAATAATTTAAGTTATATGTTTTCACGCTGCATATTGAGCAGTCTTCATGTTAAATACTCCTACAAGTTTACTTAGATTACTCAAGTTGTATTTATGGTTATTTACATCCATTATTACTTTATACGACGATATAAGCAATGTGGTATTATTGTGTAATTATTCATTCATTATAAGTAATAATATTAATTCAGTGTTAGCATTCATTACACGCTTCTTATTAGCTTCACCTGTATGTATGTTTGTTTGTAACCGACTCATTTGGGCGCGATTTTGACCCACTTTAAACGGCCAGATTTCGTTCAAACTTCGTAGATTTGTCGAGGACCGATGACAATTCATTCTATATATAATTTTTTCATCTATCGTCGATGGGGCAGAAGTTGATGTTCATTTTAAATTTCAACCATTATCTTTTCAACCGAAGCGTGTTTTTAAACTGCTTTTATTATTTATTGTTAAGCTGGGTGTTTTAGAGACATCATTAATTACACGCCAACAGATACTTTTTTTTGGAAAAGGAGGGCAAACGAGCATACGTGTCACCTGATGTTAAGTGATCACCGCCGCCCACATTCCCTTCCCACACCAGAGGAATTACAGGAGCTTTGTCGGCCTTTTATAAAGGTGTACACGTGCGTATAAAGGTATACTGTAGGTATCCATGACTTATGGTATGCAGACGTGGTCGGTGATTTTGGGCTTTATGAGAAAGCTCATGGTCGTTCATAGGGCAATGGTGAGGACTTTGCTCGGAGTTTCCCTGCGAGATCGAATCAGAAATGAGGAGTAGGAGAAGTAGTCACTGACATAGCCTGGATGATTACGAAACTGGTAGTAAAAAAGTGGCAGTGGGCAAGGCATATAGCTTGAAGGACATATGGCTGTTGGAGCATTCGAGGACTCGAATGGCAATATTGGAAGACGCTGTGTTGGTAGGCCCCCAAAAATCTGAATAATCTTTTCGCCGTAATAGTTTTTTTTATGATAATAAGGGACGAGACGAGCAGGACGTTCAGCTGATGGTAATTGATACGCCATGCCCATTACAATGCAGTGCCGCTGAGGATTCTCATAAAACCCAAAAATTCAGAGCGGCACTACAATTGCGCTCGTCACCTTGAGACAAGATGTTAAGCCTCATTTGCCCAGTAATTTCACTAGCTACGGCGCCCTTCAGACCGAAACACAGTAATGCTTACACATTACTGCTTCACGGCAAAAATAGGCGCCGTTGTGGTACCAGCTATCTAGCATTCAACGTCGCAAATCGGCATTCCGATACCCCCGAATCCACTTTCGGCCCCGGCGAGAACAATTTAGTTCAAATTTTTTTGACGTTCAATAAGTGATTTTGAATTTTATTTTGAATAAAAATATTTGAATTCAAATTTTTGCATCGCTTTGACGGACTACGGCACTAGTCTCGTCTGTTTGTATTGTCATCTTTTGAAATACGCGACATGGTTCTAGGTGCTATCTTCATCTCCCGAGATAAAATCTCGTTTTCGGACAGAGTTTCTTCGAATCCTTTACAGCTTTGTCCACCCTTTCGAACTAACAGAACGTGGACGGCCAGATCTTTTTGTTACAAACAGAGAAGGTTACATTGTATCTAATAACCGTGCCCGGTACACAAACATTTCACTAATACGAAGCGTATGGAGAGTTTTTAAAATTGCATTTGGCTCCATACCTACTACTATGTGTAATGCAATCACAGCGATTCGGTTCTCTTTATCACCCCACTACACTACACTATATCGCAAAATGTTGTCAGTGTATTGGCGCCAAATGAGAAAACTCAATGAATAATTATATAATAATTGACAACCTGTATAGCCGAGTGGTTAGCGATCCTACCTACTAAGCTAGAGGTCCCGGGTTGGAATCCCGGTAGGTGCAAGCATTATATAGATGTTTGTTTCCGAGTCATGGATGTTTAAATGTATTTATGTATGTTTAAGTAAGTATATTGTATTAAATATATCATTGTCTTGTAACCCATAACACAGGCTATATATGCTTAACTTGGCAAGATAATTTGTGTAAAGTGTGTCAATATTGTGGTGCATATAAATTATTATTATTATATAAAAATGACAGATTCCAAATTCAAATGTAATATTTTGTTTATTTTTAATTTTAACAGTATTTATGGCCAGAATAAGTAATTGCGCTCGTCACCTTGAGACTTATGATGTATTAGTCCCATTTGGTCAGTAATTTCACTAGCTACGTCGCCCTTTGACATAGGCGCCTTTGTGGTACCCATAATATAGCCGTCATCCCGTGCAAATACGCCTCCCACTGGTAAGTTGTCTACTGTCCTGTGGTCTTAAGCGCCATTTCGTTTAAACATACGCATCGTCATTATCTGCCTTGTCAGAAAAAAGGGAGTATTGTTCAACCTGATTCCTGCCGCCGAATTTCACCTTCGCACGACACGCCACAAGTTAGGATATCATCTCCACCATCTGGATGTGTGGCGGTCCTCCACAGTGCGGTTTTCAAGGAGCTTTCACCCACGTACTACAAAGCTGTGGAATGAGCTTCCTTGTGCGGTGTTTCCGGGACGATACGACATGGGTACCTTCAAAAAAAGCGCGTACACCTTCCTTAAAGGCCGGCAACGCTCTTGTGATTCCTCTGGTGTTGCAAGAGAATGTGGGCGGTGATCACTTAACACCAGGTGACCCGTACGCTCGTTTGTCCTCCTATTCCATAAAAAAAAAAACGATTGCACGCTTGTCTGACACATACCTGGCTAATTAATTGTCCTATATGGTAGCAATGTGGCTCCTTTCCGTCGATCCACGTGATCCTGTCGCTGCGTATCGTCTGCGCCTCAGTACTCCCAGGGTTTGACACCAGCTGCCCTGCCTGATAACAGAGCTGTTTAACCTATTGTTTCATAAATACTAATTTCTTAAATACTAAGTATTCAACGAGTTCTTCTATATGGAATACATAATACATGAAATACAATATATATTACAAATCTGTGGAAAGAGCTTCCTTGTGTGGTGTTTTCGGGACGACACGACATGGTCCCTTCAAAAAAAGCGCATACACCTTTTTTTTTAATATAAGAGGGGGCAAACGGGCAAGAGGCTCACGGGATGGGGAGAGGCGAGGCAACCGCCCATGGACATCCGCAACAACAGGTGTGTCAAGAAATGCGTTGCCAGCCGTTAAGGTGGGAGTATGCTTTTCATTATGCCTTCCTTAAAGGCCTGCAACGCTCCTGTGATCCCTCTACTGTTGCAAGATAATGTGGGCGGCGGTGATCACTTTACACCAGGTAACACCTATACACTTGTTCGTCCCCCTTTTCCATAAACAAAAAACATATTTTGCACATAAATTTTTGTTTTATAATACCTACCTTATAACTTAATAAATTGTTGTGTTAATAAGTATATTTACTTGTATAATAGTTCTCTAAAGAAGAAAAAGGAATAGATTCTAGGTCCGACCATACCATCGAAAAAATTATGGGTTAATTTCCCTCCCCACATTCGAATACGGGAAGATGTTATCCATTTCTCGCCTTAAACTGTTAAGCCACACTCCTAATCTGTTTATAAAACAGTTTTTGTGTTAACAAACACGAAAACAACGCGCAGCGGATGCGGCTTCAGGTTGTGGCTTCATCTACAGGATCTACTTTACAGTTGATAGCCTGCTCAACCCCAATAATTGCATATTAGGAAATTGACTTGAGATGTCGCTCTTGCAAATCTAAACAATATGTTATTTTAAAAGCGATATTCCTCACTTTTGGGATAAATTAAATTTATGAATGATGTTGGACTTGAATTCACGACCTCTGGGGTTCGATCAAACTTTCCACTGAGCCAACTGTTCAACTCTTAGGTTGTGGCTTCATCTACATTAAATTTAATCAATCCCAGAAGTGAGGGGTATCACTTTAAAAATAACAAATTGTTTATTACAAACTATTATTATCAAAATTGTTGAATCACAACTCTCTCCAGACAACATTGCAAGCTACACTGGTAGGTATAACCCAATTGAATACATCAACAGCTGGTAAATTAGACCAGACAGATGTTGTTCTGTACATAATAAATAAAATTACTGTTTTTGATAAATTTGTCAATAATTTTTCATAATATCAAGAATTATTTCGTAACATAATATGCTCCTTGTTGTTATAATAAAATTGTTTCACAGCAGAACTGTCAAACCGTGTGTCAATAAATTTTCTCACAGGAAATATGTCCATACAAAACAAATATTGACAATAAAAATAATTATGGTTAACAAATCGAAATAAAAACTATCCTATCTCTCAAGTTGGACTAAACTCCACTCCATGGAGTAATCCCCATTAAAATTCGGTCATTAGTTTAGGAGTCCATCGCTGACAAACAATGTGATGTGTAATTTATATATATTAAGATATCATGTATCAACATATCACTTGATATATGCTCAGACATAGTATTATTAATCAATTAGATAAAGGTAATTGCCATATATGTACAACAAGTATTTGTAATAAAAAATTAACAGCTATTAATTTTTTATGATGGGATTGTGATATAAATATCAACAAAACTTATATGCACTTACATATTATGAGTCTATAGATTGATAATAATATATTGATAAGCACTTTTACATTTTCTGTGTTGATACATGAAATTCCTAGTGTAATCTTCATTTCTCACCATAAAACTTTTTAGATTTCAGGCAGATTTATAGAATTGTGTATGTCCTTGGAAGACTGAAGGCTTCTAATAAGTTATCTTTAATGGTGTACCATGGATATGTCGCGTCAGTACTCATATATGGTCTTCTCGTCTGAGCAAATGGTACAGGAGTACATCAAGCATTTGTTGTATATGTGGGAGTTGGTGGGACCTATTCATGTAGAGACTTTTTTAAAAAGTTAAATATTTTGACATTGCAAAACATGTACACATTTGAAGTGTGTAAATTTGTAAAACAAAATAATCATTTAAAAGGGCCCATGAATTGAATCCTCATTCCACCCGATTACCAGATAGACTGGTTTATGGCCACTATCCCAGAACAACATTATATCTAAATAGTAGCAACACAATGTGTACCTCTAGAATTTCAGTAAATTCTGGCTTTTATAGTATTATCAGCCTTTTTGTACCAACAGCAAGCAGCCACTTCAATATTTTATGGTTTTATGACAGAGCATGTGTTAAAATATATATAACAAAACACACAACTGATACCAGGCTTTTGAAGTGTCTTCAAAATGACTGCTCCACACCAAATATGGTGGAGTAGTTATTTGCAAAGTTTCAAACATAATAACCATATTTATTTATTTAATTATGAATTCATAAAAACAATCAATTAGAAGTTTTTAAGCTTTATCAATACATGCGAATATATTTAAAAAGACACTGAAAAATAATTTAAATCAAATATTTTTTTTGAAATGTTGGACAGGTTGAACTTCATATATATTGAACTTCATAATCTCATTTGGGATGTAAGGAAATATTTTCTCACAATTGATTTCTTTGGAATTAATTTTGATTTCTACTAAACCACTATCACCTGATGGAAATTAATGTTGTTCTGAGCGAGATGAAATAAACTCTCAGCATAGCCTTTTTGCCTTTTTCTCTGTCAAGTGTGAGTACATGAAAGGAAGAAGTCAAGGATCAATTTCTGCTAGCTTCTCTGTACTCATTACTTTCACTACACAGACAGCACAACTTACTTAGCAGACAGTACTGTTATTTAAATAAAGCAACAGTTAATGTAAAACAAAGTTACAACTACACATGTTTTAATCCTTTGAAAAGTGTTTTATTTAAATGTGTAACACTTGTGTTAATCAATGAAAATACTTAGTACTGTTATCAATGGAATGCTTCTTTTAACAAGATGCTGTAACCAAATAACTAATTCATATATAAGCATAACTTTATTTGAGTTTGACTAGTGCTACTAAAATTTTGGCCTAATAAGAATTACCATATTATGTGTCAGGGTTAGACTCAATCAAGAATATAAAGTGGTGCTGCATTGTAATTGGTATGATATCACCTACCATCAGGTAAACAACAGGCTCGTCTCATCGCTTCTTTTCTTAAAAAAGTAAGTACTTACTGTAAATATTCCTGATCGGTGCATATCTAATACCTCATTTAACACTAATAGTCCTCGTTCTTTACCTAGAAAATTGTTCAATACACAAACACCATACTGAGTCATGTCCCTAATTACTCTATGACAAATCTCATAATTGGGATCACTCGGGTCCATATAATAATTGTTCACCATATTGCTGAAAGGTGCGCTACTACCCTTCAAAGACGCTTCTGGATACTCTTTGATTTTAGTTCGATGTTCACTGTTATACCTTGGAAGAGCTGGCATCTTCACATCACATTTGTTTACATCAGAAACATTAGCAGAAAACTCCACAGTGTTCAACTGTTGAGCCTTTTCACTGAGTATTTCTTGTTCAGAAGATCCTTCGTATGTTATGGCACTAGTTTTGGACAAATCCTTGTTTGTATACACAACACTTGATATAACACTTCTGCTTTTTAAGGCACTTTCTATATTGTTTACAGGACTGGAGTTAGGCGATTTGTTTGCAAGACTCGATACGGTTTTGTTGTCAATACAAGTTTTGCTACCCTCTTTTTGCAAACTTTTTCTTTTTGACTTACAATTCGTACTTTCACTTTCTACAGATTTGAAGTTCAATTCCTTATCATCTTTATGAAGATTATAAGATTGTGATATTCCAATGGATTTCTGTATTTCTTTTGCGTTATATGAGGTACTTTGAGATACTTTATCGTTGCGTGAAACTTGTTTTTCTATCTTGGGTACACATTCACTTTTATGTCTCCGCCAATCCACTCTTTGATGTTCTGTGTTACAGTAATAAATATTTAGGCAACGCGCACATCTACGATGTGTTTTTTCATTACAGACGGCGCAACAAGCAAGTACGCCTTCTGGATTCATTCTGAATTTATTAGTATCACTTTTATTTACGGACCGACCCCTCCGTTTGTCAAATGAAATAAACGTCAGCTATAATTTGAAACGACAGCTGTGAACTGTCATCATTTCTTTTAATTTTGTATTCAACTACGTAGGTTTTTGGATATTTTAAAAAGTAAAGATTCAAGTATTATTACGTCTTAAAATATAATAAAATCACAAATTAAAAAGTGTTCATTTTTTTAAAGCATAAATGTACTGTGTTCTGTAAATAATACTGTTCCAAATATTAAAACCATAAGTCTACTCTACTTTAATTCCATAGACAGTGTTGGTTCTCTCTAATCTGCCAACCTCCTCTTTGTTCAGTAAGCTGTCAATCGGTTACTAACGTTTTTAACAGAAACGATCAGCAAGCCAGTCCAGCTTCAACAGTCGCCTGGCATTGTTGCCTTCTAATACCATGTTCGTACATTAAGTGAAGTAATATAAGAAGATAATGTAAATTCTAATAAACCGCTTATTGTAAAGACGACGTTTTACTGGATCGACCTAAAAGACCTTCAGAAGAGGGATTGCGATAACAAGGTAATGTAATTTTTTTCTTGACTCCACGGAAAGGAATCCCGGTGAACGATATTCTAGGCTGAGTATTGAACGACGTAGCAACGGCCAAGTCATCTATTTTGTCGAGACAGCTCTAATCAGAGACACCGCAAATGTGATAAAAGTAACATAACTAAGAGTTGATTTAATCGCATACCTACAGAAAGGACAATGTCGATTATTGTATGGAACCCTATACAATGTTGCATCAAACATTACTTTTTTTGAAAGTACACATGTTATATTAACACGTGCGGAAATTCTTTTTGTAAGAAAATATAATAAAAAACCCGGGTTTGTGAGTTATTTTAGGTACATAGTGAGGGTATCTAATATTGGGCGCTAAGTAGATAATATTACCACACCAACACCTATAAAACATTAACATAAGGCTAGTGATCAGTTAGGCTAAAATAAGTACTCATTTAGTCTGGCTAGAGCATCTTGAACAAAAAAATAACTTTAGTGCCTATTCTTATAATACAATTATTAACACTATTGCTCATGCTATTGTTGTTAAATGGCTAGGTACCTAGATAAGTAAAGGATAGACACAATCAAACAAACAAATCTGTTTCAGTCTTAATAGCGATTCAAGGAACAATAAAAAAAATATATTAAATAGTAGGAGCTAAATTTATTGTCCAATGACCAGCACAGTAGTGCCATAGTACCTATATTACCACAATACCTTTGAAACATTAGGATAAGTATGACCAACATCCTTATTACTATAATTCTGGACAGACACTTATTGTTCATGTTGTTAATCATCTAGGTAGGTAAGGGATGGAAAGAAATAAATAAAACAAATACAGAAGACATAATTGTTGTTGGATTTAACCTAAGGTGAGCGATATAATTTTGTTGAGGAAAAGGTGACTCAAGAATATTGAGATCACCACCTGCTCCAGCATCTGGCAAAATAGATTCTGACAGACCAGGACAATTTTAGTTGTGCTGATCATGACATTGCACTCCTGGTAGCTGACAAAAGTCTGTCCAACAAGCAGCATACTCTTTCCAATCTTGGGATCTAAAAAAAATATATATATGAATATAGCATTGATAAAAGTATATAAATATACAGTAAACAATTAGAATACATGATAATGATCAGACAGGAATTAGTTCAATAAAAAAAAAATCTAATGACATTATTTGTGAAACCTTTTGATAAAATTATTAATACAATGAACTAAAGAGAACTTATGAATAGAAGAACATAAGACTATGAATCAATTTTTTTTTGAATCGAGACAAAAAAAAATGATTACCAGGTGTAGCAGGACATGTCTAACTATGTTTCTCTTGTCGATCTTGTATTTCAGAATATTATGTTATAGTTGCATGTAGAATAGAATCAGAAGAAAAACACTCTTTTGTGACCAAAAGCAGGGAAAGATGAACTTCCTCTTCATTGATTGTGTTTGCTCTGATCTTGAAGCAGTGATAAGCACTGTGTACTAAAATTAAAACATCAATTAAATAACACGAAGGAAAGATAGGTAACATATTACTTTAGGCCCCAATGTATGTATCTAATATAAATATTTTCTTTTCTTTGTTCCTATATAAATGGTTTGTTTGTAAAATTATAGACGAACCGTCAGAAGATGGGTGAGCCTGACATTCTTATATATTCATAAAAAAAAGAAAAAAATATTTTACCAGACTAAGAGTTATCCAGGACTGTAACATGTTGGTCAGTTTTGCCTAGTGAATGTGTATGTAGAATAGGGGTCAATAATGTTTGAAATTTTATATTAGTTAAATATTATTCATTATTAATTATTGTAAGTAAATATTATCATATTGTAGCATAAAATAGAGATGTTAATGGATAAAACTAAATGAACTCTTCTTCGTACTTGAACACTTTATAAGATACATTTGCTTTACGATTACATTTCATTTATTACTTACATTTATTGGATAATAGGTTGAAATGGTTGAAGTTGATATGATAATTTTATTGAATGATGTTAAATATATTGGTTGACTGGTATATTTATCATCTCTAGACTACGTGTAGGTTTGTACTTTGTGGTCATTATGTATTAGCAAGTCGGTCTTGCCGCCGGGTGACTGACGGCGTCAGTCGGGACAGTCGGTCTACCCCAAGCCCACGACATGTCATATTTGCACAATGATATACACAGAAATCAGTCTACATTCCACAACATAAGTAGGTAGTAATAACACTTAGCACCTGCATTCTGCATTAAGTAACCTTAGCACCTGCATTCTGCATTAAGTAATCTCAAGTCTCAATTCGCATAAAGCTAATATGTCAATTGACATTTGACAATTTGACAAAAAAATCAAGTATCTGCAATGAGAAATGAGAATGAACCTGCTCCTGCCTCTATTTAGGGGTGAGATCGATAAATCAAAGCAAGAAAATCGATTTAATGTTAATGAGCAATACTGAATCGTTTTCGTATACTAGTTTTACTTAAGTTACTGTTATTCCAAGAAAGCAAGCCGTAATACACATAATTCGTGGAATATATAAAAAGGCATAAAAGGCATTTATTTTCTCAAAATTGATTCCTTCAGAATTCTTTTTGATGTCATTTCTAATAACTAATAGATACTAAAGGGATCCTATCAGCAGGCTCCACTTTCACTGCACGTTGCTAGATAGCGGAGCAAGCCTATCAGAAGGCTCCAGCTTCACTGCACGTTGCGAGACAGCGGAGGGAGCCTATCAGCAGCTCCAGCTTCATTCACTGCACGTTGCGAGACAGCGGAGGGAGCCTATCAGCAGGCTCCAGCTTCACTGCACGTTGCGAGACAGCAGAGGGAGCCTATCAGCAGGCTCCAGCTTCACTGCACGTTGCGAGACAGCGGAGGGAGCCTGTCAGCAGTCTCCAGCTTCACTGCATGTTGCGAGATAGCGGAGGGAGCCTATCAGCAGGCTCCAGCTTAACTACAAGTTCCCAGGGCCAGTGTTTCTTATGATTATTAATAAAATGTTGAAAATAAATAATAAGAGACCGTTGACCGCCCAAGAGTTCCAACGCACACAAGCGGCGTGCAAATTCTCGCATTCTAGTTTCGTTTGGGTCTTTGCACATGCAACATGTCACTAGAAAGTTCGTCATCCGATGAAGAATTATTGATCTTGTGGAGCTCAGCAGCTTCTAAGAAGAAAAGGAAGTATTGGGTGCACCCAATTAACACAACGCGAGAAGAACAAGGCGAATTCAGTAAAATTTTTCAGGATTTACTTAAAGATGAACAACGATTCTATATTTATTTTCGAATGTCGATTAATAAACTCGTTTACCTAACCAATTCAATTAACTTTTCCGTTATTCCAAACTCAGACATCGCGGCGTTCCGGCGTTTTCTGTCTTGGCGGGAAAAGAACTCTTGGAACGCGACATTCCGCTTTGACCGCCGCGGTCAGACTGCCCGCTGTGTGCGTTGTGTCTCTGCTGCGCGGGCTTTTATTCATACGCGTGGTGCTTGTTTTACCTAGGTGGTAGACATCTTATAGTTAATAAATCTTAATGTATTTGTTGAATGCGATTGCTAATTGTGACAGTGGTCACGACCATCATGTTCAAAAAGTATACAAGCTCTAAAGAATGATGCATCCAGTATACGATGATTTATATTTAAGTATACAGTTTATTCTTCATTGTTTTTTTATGAAATGATTTATATTATCAAACACTATTCATATATTCGGTGCGGCACCTAACAAACTGATTTGTTATATGTACCTATACTACAGCCATTATAAAATACCTTATTTAATTTAACGAGTGACCGTTGAGTTTCCTGTTTTTCTCATGAGCTTTTCCGAACATATTATGGTAAATTCAGTAATAAAGAGAAAAGATAATAAAATAAATATTTGTAGTGATTATTCAAAAGAGCTTAGTTTAAGCCTAATTGAATAAAGCTTATTTGACTTTCACATACTTAAATGTTAATCTTCAATGTTACTTAGACTTGGTGAGCGAAATGTACTTCGGTTGACGGACACCTTAAAGCTAGTAGTTTATTTGAACTACAAATGATTTACCCCTATATCACGAAAAAGCTGTGGGTATGAAGCTATTGCAGCAGACAAAATGCAACCTTGTATAAGTAATTTTTAAATCAATCTGAGAGCGATAATGACAGTGATTGTAGTAGTTGTTCTGATGCCATTGAGAATAAAATAATTAAATGTAGTATATTTGCATAATATTATAATACATTAAAATTCTTTACTTATGATTTCATTCGCATCCTTAATTATTGTAACTTTTAATTTAAAATAATGAATTAGTGACGGGTCCGGATGCTTGGTATGAGCGTTGAATGATCGGCGCTTATGACAAGCATGTGGCATCTGAAATAGCCTGCATGTTGTGGGCATGACTGGCACGATGACGTCTCGCCCAATGAGAAGCAACATGCAGTCTATAGTGAGTAAGCATTATGTATGTTGTGGGCATGACTGGCACGATGACGTGTCGCCCAATGAGAAACAACATGCAGTCTAGAGTGAGTAAGGATTCTGCGTGTTGTGGGCATGACTGGCACGATGACGTGTCGCCCAATGAGAAGCAACATGCAGTCTATAGTGAGTAAGGATTGAGTGATTTTTCGCCCAAAGAAAAGCAACAAGTAGTGAAAAAACAACATTAACGAATAGTGAGAAGTGAGTTTTGTAGTGAGTGATTTTTGAACATTAAAATATGTTTTGCTTAATTACATTATTATTAGTAGCTAGAGAATTGTAAAATTATTTCTAGTGTGTAAGTAGCAATGGTATTATGGCATATGGCACTTTATCACTTTATTACTCGCAAGCAAGCCACTCGTATGCCTACAATTTTTGCAATACCGCACTGTTACAACGATGTCGCATAATATAATAATCCATTTCATCGTATGTGCCAATTATATAACGAGTTAAGTAGTAATAAAAATTGTGAAATCGACATATTTAGTCAAAGTTTATATAATTTTAAAATAGCAATTAAGAAGCACTGTAACATAGAACTCAAATATTAGCTGTTGTACTTACATATTTTCAATGTGAATGTAAATAATATAACGCTGTGTACAATACTTAGATTTACAATTTTATAGTGTTAAGATTTTTATTTTTATATTTCATGTATTACTTTGTAATCGTTTTTGTACCTTAAATAAATAAGTATACAATTGTGAAAATCAGACTGTTTGTAAAGGTTAGAAGGAAATAGTCGTAGTTTTTGTATATGCAATAGCATTATATATAAATAGCATATAGAAAAAAAAAATGATATGTTTTGTAATGCTAACATATTAAGAGTATTTGTATGTTTTCTTAGAACGTTAACTTTAATTGACTGCAACGAAGGCACTCGTTGAAGATCGGATGGCCGAGCTGTTACAAATATTTAAACCATAAGTCTACTCTACTTTAATTCCATAGACAGATTTGGTTCTGTCTAATCTGCCAACCTCCTCTTTGTTCAGTAAGCTGTCAATCGGCTACTAACGTTTTTAACACAAACGATCAGCAAACCAGTCCAGCTTCAACAGTCGCCTGGCATGATTGCCTTATCATACCATGTTCGTACATTAAGTGAAGTAATATAAGAAGTTAATGTAAATTCTAATAAACCGCTTATTGTAAAGACGACGTTTTACTGGATCGACCTAAAAATACAGAATCAGGAATAAGGTTGGCAACCATATGTATGGACGGGAAATACGCAGGTATCAGTTAACTTTCGTTTAACCCTTAATCAAATACGGACAAATAATTTCTCACTTCGTCAGAATGTAGATATTCAATAATTTTTATTGAATGAAAACACTTAGCAATTCTAACCATAGAAAAAAATAATCTTGGAAATATTTTTAAATTGATAAATTCCAACATTTGTCGAGAAGTTGTGTATAGATATGTGACATAGTAAGTAAAAGTCGAATTCACAATAATTCAAAGAGAATTTAACAAATACGTTCACAATAATTATCCACATTTTTGTGTTATCTTGCATGTAAATTCAGCTATTATTTGTCTCGAGTCAACATCTCATGAAGATGCCTCGTGTAGAGGCGAAACACGTGTCGAATTTTATTGAAAACAAATATAAGCAAATATATATTTATTTTTTATTGTTATGGATTTCCGCAAAATAACGCCTAATTCAATAAACTTTAAAATTCATAAAATGTGATTTTTTTTTTCCAAAAATATTCATTATCGTCGGTCTTTTAAAAAAAAATCTAGTGAGTTAATACTTGGATCGAAATATCGGCATCAAATATATAAAATATATATTGTGAGTACCCGTCATAATAATTACAAAGTTATGCTTATTTTTAATTGAGCATAATTTTTGCCGCATGTCGGGGGATGTTACACACATCCCCCCATGCCCCCCCTACGTTAGGGAGGATATCGGCTGTCGCCATCTCGGCCAATTTGAAGGTTTATTCTCTGGCTGCGTGTAGATTTTGAGGACCGCGTCCGCATCTATGCGTGTGTACAGGTACCATAATGGTACGCAGAAACGGATCATCTCATGGGCTACGTTCAAGCGACAATTGACGATGTCCTTGCAGAGATCCCCTCCACTGAAATCATAGTCTTGGGTGATTTCAACGGGTACAATGCCGAATGGTTTGGGTCACGTACCACAGACTACAACATAAGGCGGTCTGTGCATAATTTTGCATTGGCGTATGGTCTGTCCCAATTGGTTGAGTCGCAAACGCGGCTTCCAGATGTGGATAGCTACATGCCATCCTTATTAGATCTTCTGCTGACTACACAGTACACATCCCGATAGTTACCAGGTCTTTGTCGACGCGGCCATTGCCTGGTCAGAAGTGTAGTGCCTATGCAACGCCCACCACGCGACCCGCCACGTTGGGCAATACAACTTAGCAGATTGGGATAGGATGCGTGCCTTTTTTGCATCCTACCTAAGGGTAAGCCCTAAGGGGCAAGATTTGTTTCCCTTCGGATGATCCCAGTGCCTGCGCCGTTGTAGTAGCCAATGTGATACTGCAGGGCATGAATATTTTTAATCCAAGTTCTGTAGTACCGATCGGTGGCAGATCACAGCCCTGGTTCGATTTATCAGTTAAAACAGCATCTGACTGCAAAAAACAGGCGTATCGAACTTGGTTTGCGGCGCTGGGCTCACCGGATCTGAACTGCATAGTTCTAAAGAGGAAATACAACCGTGCCTCCAGATTCAGTGCGGGAAATCGACCGTGCGAAAACGAAGCACGTTGTCAAAATCGGCGAGCAGCTTTTGTCGAAAGCTGCTCTTGGTAACTTCATCCAGCCGTCCCTGCCGCCGTTGCACATGAGAAATGACACCCTGGCCCATACGGCAAAGGAAAAAGCCAATCTTCTGTGCGCTCTCGACTCCCGACAACAGTGGAAATACACCGCCGACCATCCCGCGGTGTCAGAGCTCTAAGCCTGAAGTACAGTTCTGTCTGGACTGTTCGGCGAGCTCTGTTTTCGTTGGACGTCAGGAAGTCGAGCGGGCCGGATGGCATTTCTCCAATCCTGCTTAGAACGTGTGCCCCTGAGTTGAAGCCGGTGCTAACGCGTTTATTCCTGCACTCTTCTTCAAAAGGCATAGTCCCTGACTCATGGAAGTCAGCTCTTGTCCATCCGATCCAAAAGAAAGGAGACAGTTCGGATTCAGCAAACTATAGGCCTATTGCTATTACCTCCCAGCTCTCCAAAATCATGGGGAGCATAATTAACCGCCAGCTCTTGGTATACCTAGAAGGAAACCAGTTGATCAACGACCGACAGTACGGCTTTCGCCATGGTCGGTTAGCAGGCGATTTCTGGTATACCTAACACGATGGGCGGTGGCAATCGAAAGCAAGGGGGAAGGCCTGGCAGTTAGCCTAGATATAGCGAAGGCCTTTGATCGTGTATGGCACAACGTGCTTCTCTCAAAACTTCTATCATTTTGGCTTCCCGACAGCTTATGCAAGTACTTATGCAAGACCTCCAGCTTCCTCACTGGGCGCAGCATACAAGTCGTTATCGAAGGTTTTTGCTCGTATCCCAAGCCCGTGACCGCTGGAGTGCCCCAAGGCTGTGTGCTATCTCCCACGCTGTTTCTTCTGCATATCAATGATATGTTGGACACCTCCAACATACATTGCCATGCAGCTATCAGCACTGGTGATACCGTATACACGGGCCATGCAGGCCTCTCTCGGGAAATCGTCGACCAGTGCCGGGAGAAACTTGTCTTCTATCGAGTCCTCTCTCGAGAAGGTCGCGGAATGGGGTAAATTGAACCTTGTCCAATTTAATCCCCAGAAGATCCCATTTGTCGTATCGCCGCTCTTCGACAACACTTTCCTTAAAGGCTAACCTAGTATCGTAATACTGGGTCTCGAAATCTCGAATCATTACAAGTTCCGTGGTCACCTGGAGGACAAAGCCAAATTGGCTTCGAAGAAGCTGGGCGTCATAAATAGAGCACGGCAATACTTCAAGCCGGCCCTCATTTTAGCACTCTAAAAAGCGCAGGTCTGGCCACATATGGAGTATTGCTGTCATCTCTGGCCTGGCGTACCCAAGTATCAGCTCGATTCATTTGACTTCGTCTGCAACGCAGAGCAATTGTCGGGCTAATGTGCTCTGTGAACGGCTGGACTTACCGCATTTATCACAGGGAGTGTTCCGAAGATCTGTATCATCTGATTCCTGCCGCCGAATTCCACCTTCGCACGACACGCCACAAATTAGGATGTGTGGCGGTCCTTCACAGTGCGGTTTTCAAGGAGCTTTTTTCCATGAACTACAAAGCTGTGCAATGAGCTTCCTTGTGCAGTGTTTCCGGGACGATACGATAAGGGTACCGTCCAAAAAAGCGTACACCTTCCTTAAAGGCCGGCAATGCTCCTGTGATTCCTCTGATGTTACAAGAGAATGTTCTGGTTAAAAGGTTCCGGTGTTAAGTGATCCGTGCGCTTGTTTGTCCTCCTTTTCCATAAAAATAGAATATACGTATGTACATTTACGATTTTTTTTCGCCATTTCGAGTGTTCGGACCGTCTTTCGGAAATTTCGGAACTTCTATGTTAGCTCTATAGTTCGCAACTCAGACTGTATGTACGTCGTTGGTCAGAGAAAACGAACGTAGGTAGCTTGCATACAGCATGAAATGTCCTACTCTTATTTCTTTTGCGAGTTGCAAAGTGTTAACTTTTATTTTCAGTATATATTGGCGTTCACCTAGCTTTTTTAACTGACTAAACTCAAGTAAATTACAAAATAAATAAATTTATACGAAAATTTTCAATTTTTCTTTCAAATATACCAATAATATATATATAAGTGCCCATATTTAAGGTAGGATTAAAAATTAACTATGCCTTATTAGGGATAAAGAGCTAATGTAAGGTTGAAATATTTGCAAGCGGTTAGATTTAAATAAAACAAATGTCAAAATAATTTTAAACTAGTAAATATTTAATATAAATAAAACTATTTAACATAGGTAAAACAATTATTTTATTCTAAAGTACACTTAAGAATAGGTAATAATATTTTTTACAATTCAACAAGAATGACAAAAATAGAGTGCTAGCTAATAAATAAGTATTTACAGTCAATCTTAGCAGTATGTATAATCACCGCGTGATGAAATGGGGACAGGCGGCCATCTTTGTGACGCCAGGCAGGCTTCAACAATCACCAATCAAAAGTACCTTCCGTTTGTATACTGACAACTGCCTGATTACGTCATACACACCGTAATGCGACAAGGTTCCGTGCCTTTTTCAACACGCGGGGTTATTATATTATCTTGGTCGAAAATTGAGTATCGGGGAGGACTGCAATCAAGTCTTTTTTTAATAGTTATAAAATATGCGAAATCAGATTAAAGAAAATATACCAGGGAATGGACTCTTTAACTACTAAAATGAATTTGTTGCACGCTTCAAAAATTATGAGAAATAAATAAGAAGATCGCTGTGCACTGGTTGGAGGATGGGTGTGATCTGGGCATCATGCCTGTGTGCTCTTCCCTATGCTTCCCATTTGAATGACGCCGCTCCAGATCCGTACAAAGCCTATAGATTGGTTCTGAATTTCGATCGAACATAATATAATAAGGACTTTATATCATTAAATTTCGGGCGCGGCTGAAGGTGCCTGCGGTTAGTCATTACCGCAGAAAAAAAAACTTCAACAATCAGCCTAGCGAAACTCGAACAAAAAGCGATTCACTCGATTATATGAAACGTGCAGTCATTAATAGATTGACAGGTGACTGCTATGATTTCGTTTTAAGCAACTGTTCGCTTTCAAACTTAGCTAGATTATACTTCAAACATTTGTCAAATCTCACTGCACGTTTCATACTAAACTCAATTTTGAATTTTTACTTAGACAGTACCGCCTCTTATTACTTAGTATTCAGATCCCCTTTATCTTCAATAGTCAATTTTATGTTTTGAATTTAAGCCTACATTCGTCTGAAAAAAGACATACATAAGTTGCTACATTTAGACTTATAAATAAAGATAAAGTTACATAATTGATATAGAATAAAGAAGAAATTATTAGACTAGATTAGCTACAGATCGAGTCTCATGCGTAAAACAACTCTAATGAATCTCTTGCAGTAATAACCTACTTCATTCATATAAGTTTAATTTAGATTAAGTCACGGACTAGTAAGAAAAGAAGGACTCCGCGCCGTGATATTAGCAAGTGAAGCACATTTATGCTAGTGTGTGTGCGGTTACGGGGTATACCAGTTACACAATTTTTTCTCCCGTAAATAATCATATATCCGCAAATACTTTTATATTATTGTTTTTACACTTTACCACAACGCACGACGGCATTTTTAAAATATTTTATTGCGACACAACTGATCTGTCACAGACGATGGCAAATCGCATAATGGCGGCCGATCGGCTTGTATTAGTGTAAGTGTATGCGTGGGGCTATGTATTTACACGTTTACCGGCTTGTTTTGGTGCCTCACTGTTATGTAAGGTGACACGGAGTCCTTATTTTTTTACTCGTCCGTGGATTAAGTATACAATTTACAATGCCAATTATGGTTAATATATGGAAGTTAAGATTTTCATTATAATGCAACTGACAGTGAATAAAACATATCTAAACTGGTATAAAAAGGACATATATTTTATTAAAATCATAGTAATATAATAACACTAAGAAAAAATTTTTAGTATCTACCAGATAACTGTCAGACATACAGCAAAATATAAATGAAAAATATACTTTCAAATCTCATTTAAGAATATTAACTGTTAGTACTGGGGTATCATACGCAATCAATACAAGCAAGCAGGATGTGATAACAAGCAATTGCCTGAACAAATTACCTACAGAATTGCAGAATAATATGGGTATTATTATTGTAATGAGAAGAGGTTTAGGTATAACACAATATTTGAGACTCGACGAACTAAGGGCGCGTACAGACGTGCGTCGGTTGAAGTTCTACGAACGTCTCCTCGCTATTTCATCAAACTTAGCCTATCATATACTTCTAATACCTGAAGACTATACGTAAATATCGTTTTATTGCAGCCTTTTCAGTAATATTCCAACTATAGTTTCTACGATATTAAAACGTTTTACATTTTAATGGAAGAATGAATAAAACTAGCCCCATTTTGTAGCAATGAAAAATGGAAAAAAATCGACTTATTTTTTCAACATAAGTAATAATATACTTAGTCTTGATTTAATTAATCTTATAAGTAGAATGTTTGATAATTTAATAATGAAATTGTATCTATTATACAATTAAATAAGCCAATATTTGGACCCTACGGTAGACTTTAAAAAGTGTAGTAAATTGTATTTGCAACTCACTTTGTTGCATCAATCATTCATAGTTTGGAAAACAACATACCTACTTTTTTATAGAAATATATACGAAAAATATTGCTTCTAGTCGTCCGAAATCGGCAAGTGCCGCACGGCACTGGATTTTTCAGATACAACAAAATCGAAAATACCGTACGGCACACTACGCCCTGACCAACTTCTGACCCTTATTTTGTTTATAAGATGGTTTATTTTGCATGGTATTATAGTTTGTTTCAATAGTTTTCCGATACGTTTACTCAAATCATCCTAATTATAAGCGATAAGACTTTTTCTTCAGATCTTTTCTTAAAACAAATGTTTTTTGCACACCATGATTTTTTATTTTTAATGTAAGTCTGAATACTTACGTAAACTCAAGGTGATCTTTTACAGGGTTAAGTTATAATACATTCAGTAATTATTGCATACATATTCAAACTCTTGAATGTTCGTCGTTAGTTTGGTTGTGGAGGACCCTTGCAAGTTCCGCCTTCTCATCAGCTGAGAGGACATACACTGGCGGCGTGGGGGGGAGGAACCGCTCAGCTTTTTGCGGCTCTCGTTGCAGTCGTGCTCGGTACAGCATCAAGAGGACGCATAGAATACTGATGATAAATGCTGACGTGGCTGCTAAAACTATGAGAGCGGTATGGTATGATGTGGCAGGTGATACCTGGAATAAAAAAAATATTAAAACTGAAGCTACGTCAAAACAAATTGTAAATACGCAAATAATATTATATCTTCAAAGTCATTATCTTTATATAAACGTTATTTATTAGGCTGAGAACTATAAAGGGTATATATCTATTAATTTTATATTTTTTTTTATTTTCTCAGACTGTCGGCTAGTCGAAGATGTATTTATAAAAATCCCTTTGAGTGTGCATCCACCATAGCGACGACTTAGGAAAAACTCCGACTATAAGCCGAACAAAAAGAAGATCAACAATTCCATGCGTCATCACAACAGCTATTGTTAGACGTTTTAAAAATCCCGGATAATACACTATCAGCTGTCACTCATAGCTGTCACGCATCTAAAAATGCGTTCCGTTTCTCATACCAAAATAAGTTATCAGGTGCGCATTTCGCATAGATCATACAACGATTTCCACTTACTTCAATAAAACTATTAATCAAACAAGTTTTGTATCCTGATCCCATAATTTAGTATATCCTCTATTGTAAAAGTTTATTTAGTAATAATTGACAAGTGACACGCGCGCCTGACTTTTCTATTGGGCTGTCTTAGCATAAGCTCAGCATAATTTCAGCTCTCAAATTACTATAAAAACTATAAAAACCAAATCAAAGATTATACTAAGCTTACACTGAGCTAAGTTTTACGTAAGTAAAGTCTGAGTACGGTCTATAGCTTGAGAGCTGAGGCCTAAGACTACAGCGAAAAAATAGTCATTTTTTGTATAAATGGATAGATTCCTGTTTCCTATTCTTTGTATGAGCTGGCGATACGCAAATGTTACCATAAGATGATTGTTTAATAAATAGGTAGTAGTTAAAAAAAAACTAAAAAATTGAAAATTTATTTTGAAATTTAAAATTAACATCAATTCCTGCCTTATAGACGATAGATGAAAATTATATAAATTAACAATAATCTTATATTGCAAATGGAATAATTTTTAGAATTAATGTATTGTCATCGGTCCTCGATAAATCTACGAAGTTTGAACGAAATCTGGCCGTATAAAGAGGGTCAAAATCGCGCCCAAATGTAAATAAAAAGCGTGTAAAAGGGATAAGAAAATTGAAGGGTAAAACTGCATTTGTTAAACAAATAAGAAGAAAATAGCTACATACGGTAGACTCGCTAACAATTTCTCTCTGTACGGCAGGTAGCACTGGCGCCGCTACCAGACGATATTCACTTCTGATCACGTCGGCACCAAGAGAACCATCGCTGTTCTTGTCTGCACCTTCCATTTTTTCTTTCTTCACCTGTTATAAATCATCAATGTAGAGAAGGAAAAGTTTTCTGACCGTTTTATTTATTTTTCAAAAGGGTTTAATGGACTTATCATTTTTATTGGAATAATATTGAAAGATATTCTGATCAAGATTTTTTTATATTAGGGAATGCAAAGGAAGGTCTCCTTAGTAAATAAAGTCTGCTTCTAATGAATACTTTGTCATCTTTTGAGGTGGTCCAACGTTAATCTAGATCCCTAAGTCGCATATGTTTGGTAAATCAGCAATAGGCTGGTGGTTATTGCATAAAACATAAGGCAAAAGCTTTCAAGTGAACGGCGCTGTTGTGAATGAATACTTTTTTTTTTAGTTTCACAAAACGGGATACACTCTTAATACTGTATAAAACAGAAAAATACGTTAACATGTTGGGGCGAGTGCCTCCTTCTGTTCTAGATTTTATATAAAACTAAAAACATTAACTTAAGCTAGATGAACACAATTCAACCCCACAGTCCCCAAGACAATAATCCGCTTTTTCCAGCAGAAGTCTTCTGAACCTAGGGACTGACGGATTGAATATGTCTACGTTCTGACAGACTTCATTATATAAAGAACAAATGCGATATAAACTAGAATGTTGACCATAATTTGTGCGTGTTTAGGGTAGACTGAACGTTTTCCTATTAATAATACGGCTGCAATGCCGTGGGACAGCCAAGGTAATTTTACTTAATAATAGAGGACTGTCTATGTGGCCATGAATCAGTTTGTGTAAAAAGACAAGGTCTGAAACTTTTCTACGCTGTACAAGAGACGTCATGCCAAAATGCACAAGTAGATTCGTAGCAGTCTAATCAACGACAAAGATTACTTGACTTAAACGTGATGCAGATGGAACTTTGCATTTTGACGTATAAGATGCATTTAACTTAGTTTGTTTATGTTTATAAACATTCATAAGACTAGGCAGTATCACATTTATTATACGAAGATTTTAGTTTTTGCTGGTAGTTTGCACATTTGATGGTAACGATAAGTTGGACAACATAAAGATCGAAAAAGTAGAATTTTCGATACATCTGACAATAATTACCACTTGCTTTATAGTGAACTTCAACGTTAGCAACAAAGTAAAGAATATCCCACAAAACTAGTGAAAACATCCGGTGGGACTTTTAATACATTTTTATGATATAATATTTCTACCATATTTTAGGTACATAATATTTTTATATATTAATCATAGTTACCAATGTCTCGAGATAATAGACGAGATCTGCTGCTCGAGGACCGGGCAGTATTGCCCTCAGCTTCACAACGTTCCGGTCTGTCATCATCGACACCGGTACTTTTGCTCCGAGCGCAGCAAGTCGCGACGCAAGCGAGGACCGAGCCTTATCTCCCACGGCGCTGTCTACGCCAAAAAATTCTAACTCTAGAAGCGCCGACTCAATTTGCGTAATTTCTGAAAATTTAACACAATATTAATAATATATTTTAATTGATTAATGAGAGTGCTACTTGATATTTATAAAAAAAAAACACTTTTTTAAGGATAAAAATGCATGTAATCAATAGTAAATGTGTTTACATTAGATTTTAGTAAACGTAATATTTTTGTTATTATTTTAGCTAACTCGACGTTTCGTGACCTTTCCAGAGCACGTTTCCATGGAGACTGTCCCCCGTGATTTAATGACAATTTCAATTCATAGGTATGACGAATATTAATTTTTCACAACAAAACTTGTCTAAAAACACCTTGTTTGCGTGTTTTCTGCTAACCCTTCGCCTTAAGATAAGTAGTGCAGTTATGATGTTCAACAAGTGATATTAAATAAAAATATTAGAATTAGAATTTACGTACCGCAAGCGTCCGGCGACCGTGCCGTGTCCGTAGCGGGCACGGGACGGCGTTGTCCCGCAGCGTCGACGCACCAGCAACGACCGCGGGCACACTGCCTCGGTGAGAACGACCCGTCTGACATACATCTTGGTAACCAAGCTTCGTTACCAGCTGAAACATACAAGAATGTCATATCAATGTGATACCTGAATATAACTATCAGTTTGTTGATCAGTTGACGAATCTTTCCGAGTGACTAAACAGAAGGTTTTGTACCTGTTTAGGTTAAAGTATGTGTTAATTAGGTCAGAATAATTGTGGTAGGCGTAGAACAATCCCGGTAAATCACTTGAAACTCCACACAAATCATTTCATCAGCGCACAGCTTATATATATCCTAAGAGCACTACTTTTCATTTCAATAAAATCAAGCGAATGGTTTTAAAGATACAATAATTCTCGTTTCCGCATTATTTAAATATTTCATGTGGCGCTCCTCAAAGTCCACGCGACGATTAATATTATGAGTGTAGTGTATTGGCGTCACAGCGATCAACAGATACATAATAGCTTTAAGGGTAAATTAATATACTTTAAACAAATAAAGTCCCAGCCACTGTAAGGGCATTATCTGTGAATAAATTTATATTTCTATGTGTTTTATTAAAAATAGCTCTGTCGTTAATCCTACTACTCTACAGCTGAACATCCACGTGATCGGACAGCCTAGGACTAGATTATGATTCTTTTAAAGCAATAACAACGCTGGGAGAGTGTCTTGCGCCGCTCCGTCTCTCTCAGAGCGCCATCTGTTTCCGAAGCGGTGGTAGTGTTTATTTATTTATTTATTTTATTTTATTTTCTAATAATCCAACAGCTTTATATACCATTACAATAGACTTACAAATAATTTTACAAATATGCCAATTTAGGATTAAGAATAATAGTTACAAAACTTTAATAGGTATACATCTGTTATTTTATGCTAATATTATTAAAGAGGTGTGTGTATATATATAGTGTATGTGAGGGAGGGTGTGGGTGATTGTTTTCTTGTTTATGTTAAACAATTTTATTTTCGTGTGTTTTAAGTATTGAGATTTCGTGTAAAAAGCGTTGCTTAGACGTCGCAAAAATGTCAGTACCTGCGTACTCGGTGTTATATAAGTGTGTTATACGTTTTAAAATATTGTTCTGGGCATAATTTGTAGTTACTGTACATGACTTTGAACTTTTTTTTATGGAATAGGAGGACAAACGAGCGTACGGGTCACCTGGTGGTAAGTGATCACCGCCGCCCTAAATTTCTTGCAACACCAAAGGAATCACAGGAGCGTTGCCGGCCTTTAAGGAAGGAGTACGCGCTTTTTTTAAAGGTCGTATCGTCCCGGAAACACCGCACAAGGAAGCTCATTCCACAGCTTTGTAGTACGTGGAAGAAAGCTCCTTGAAAACCGCACTGTGGAGGACCGCCACACATCCAGGTGGTGGGGATGATATTCTAACTTGTGGCGTGTCGTGCGAAGGTGGAATTCGGCGGGAGGAATCAGGTTAAACAGCTCTTCGGACCACTCCCCGTGATAAATGCGGTAGAAGACACACAATGAAGCGACATCTCTACGCAACGCCAAGTGATCCAGACGTTCACAGAGCACTGGGTCCCCGACGATTCGAGCTGTTCTATTGTTGTGTAATGTGAGTATACTTATGTGTGTATATTACTTTTAAAAACAGCTGCTCATATTATGACAGTACGCCACTGATAGTAATTAATGTTTGTTGTTGTTCCAGAGTTGGGTGAGTTAACATCTCCTCAGGATGCTTATTGTAGGGAAACACGTGTAGAATTGGTTGAAGGAGAGTTTTACTTTGATTAACTCGATCATTGGGTCGTGGACTAACCTTAAAAGACCTCATAGCATTTCGGTAATTAACCAGTGGTAGGCTTCGCATAGGATTCCGACTAGGTTATCGGTACCACAACGGCGCCTTTTTCTGCCGTGACCGTGGAGCAGTAATGTGTAAGCATTATTGTGTTTCGGTCTGAAGGGCGCCGTATCTAGTAAAATAACTGGGCAAATGAGACTTAATATCTTATGTCTCAAGGTGACGAGCGCAATTGTAATGCCGCTCAGAATTTTTGGGTTTTACAAGAATCCTGAGCGGCACAGCATTGTAATGGGAAGAGCGTATCATTTACCATCAACTGAACGTCCTTCTCGTCTGTCATAAAAAAAATAAGTTAAAAATATTTCAAAGAAAGTCTATTTACCATTCTGAATCTCATCTCGCATCATCTGGCATTTAGTCCTAAAAACTAACTTCTCCGTGAGCTCGATGGGTTCCTTCTTCGTCACCTCGAGCACCTTGGGCTCCACAACCTCAGTCAGCACAGCGTCCGTTACTTCAGTTGATTGTGGTTCGTCTTCTACACTGTCGTAGTCATCATCCAGTTCGTCTACTTTATACGCTGTCATTTGTCGTATTAGTTCTTCTAAAACTGTTGGCAAAGACAAAATAGTCGCTTCATATTTGCTAATTTTAGTACAATTATCGACGTATTTATATTAATTAACGGCCGTTCCCAATATTCAGTCTATCTCTTACTTGAGATAAAAATCGTTACTATCGTTGACTTTTCTGTCCCAATATACTTATCGACGTAACTCACCTTATCCGTGCACGCTGTCTGTCAATGGGACGACGTATAGCTTACCAGCAATATAAGTTCGTATGGAAATTGCAATTCACGCGTCAATATAAGGCGATAAAGTGACTTATCGGGTATATTGGGAAAGCTTCAGATTATTGATAGCTAATGACTGACAGTAGAAGATAGTAGTTTATCTCTATCTGTAGATAGTATATTGGGAACGGCTGTAAGCCAACCGTCCGCATTTGTTCAACTCTCGCGTTGTGGCTCCATTTACAAGGTCTACTTTACAGTTGATAACCTGCTAAACTCCAACAATTTCATTTTAGTTGTTTCAAACAAACAGTTGAGTGTTGAAAGAGCGACATCTCAAGTCAATTTCCTAATATGTGGTCGCGGGTTACTCAACGCTCATTGGTCAGGTAATAATATCTACCAACATAACGTAAGCAATTGCTACTGACTATTGTGAATATATATCTGTGGATCTGTATTCCTGATGTATTGCAAATTGTTGGCCTTTTATTAGGAGTAATAAAAATCATCACACACACACACACACTCACGCCGTTCCCGTCGGCGTATGCAGAGACAACAGAATGCCACTTGCTTCTATCCTTACAAACCTCATCCGCTTCCTCTACATTCATAACTCTTTTCATAGATGCTCGCCCGTCCCGGGTGCTTCGGACCTTTCATTTTCTTAAAACGTCCCTAATTTGGTTGGACGAATGTTCTACGAGGTTTCCCACGACCGACTTGCCCACACACACTTGCCTTATATATTTGATAAGTCATTCCTTCTTCACTCATTCGCTATTAAAAATCATCATGACAAACAATTTTACCTTCATCAGCTCTAGCTCTCTCATCCAGTGGGTCTCTCCTCACCCATTTCCTGGCCTGCCGGAAGTTGCACGTGGGCTTAGCACCACGGACCAGCGATCCCTTCTGAGGTTCACCTCGTCCATTGACACACCAGCACACATCTAAAATTAAAGAAGCAATATCAATAATGTAGTATATAATTAAGTGAAGCGTGTTTATAATCTAAACACCTAGTAGGTATAAAAGTGAGGTCGAGTATTGAAGCGAAGCTTTTATAAACGTAGCGGCCACACTGTCCAAGCGTCAGCTTTTAACGTTACACTAGAGTGTCAGATTTAGTATCGTTACACGATATACATAGGTATACAGAGTGGCAGCTTCCGCGGACTCCCCGCCTCAGTGGGCGTGGCTTTCTATTTCTTTCTTTTCTCTATGCATTATACGTCACTTTTGAAATTTGAATATCCGTTTCAATCAGCTGTTTCGTTTATCCTTTTTCCGATTATAAATAAACCGTGTAAAATATTTTCCCTTTGATCTTTTTTTGGTGCGTAGTTTACGCTTTATACTTTTAACACTATATTAAGCTTCGTCTCTTTCGGGCGTCTCTAGACGGCAGAGTTATTATTTCAGTGTAAGCTTTTTTAGATTAAGTTCTTTATTTTGTGAGTATTTAACAAGTCTAAATCGCAAAGGGCGCCGTAGCTAGTGAAATTACTGGGCAAATGAGACATAACATCTTATGTGTCAAGGTATAGGTTATAGTAATATAATAATAAAAAATATGGAAGTTTTGAATCAGATAATTAAATTAGTTAAATTAAATGTTTTAATAATAGGAAAAATAAAAGCAATTTCAACATCAAAAATAAGAAAAATAACTGTAATTCAGAAAAAATGTAATGAAAATGGAATTCGATGGAATGGATGCGCAGTTGTAGTGCCGCTCAGAATTTTTGGGGTTTTTCAAGAATCCTGAGCGGCACTGCATTGTAATGGGCAGGGCGTATCAATAACAATCAGCTGGACGTCCGGCTCGACTCGGCCCTTGCTAGTTTCATAAAAAAAATATATGGGCAACAATTAACATTTCACATACCAATATGTGACATGCATTGCACCGGTTCCCATATTCCTGATGAGTCGCATTTCGGTATGAAGGTTCCCTTGCCATACTTCTCCGCAACTGCTTCGTTCTTCTCTCGCAGTCTTTCGCATGGACTCAAAACTGTAAACAGCATTATTACTAAAACTATATGTCTCGCATAAAACAATTTGCAAACAAATTACAGATTTTAATGTAAAAAAAAATATATTGATAAATGAAGTGAGGATTAAAGTGTAAAATAATATAGCATGGAAAAGCAAGATTAAGGAAAATATTAGTTGTTTTAATGAAATCATAGCGCATTGACGCAAACTCGAGTGTTTTATTGAGAAAGTTAAAGTGAGACATCAGAAATAGGAAAAAAACTATATGATTTAGATAGATTTCTAGAATTTTTATTAATTTTAAAACTTCAGAATTATATTAACATCAACACTTTTAATTATTATTTGTTTTAGAGCAGATTTTTTTTCAGTACATACAGTCAACTTTATGCATTGTAAATAATTCAAATATTTGAAAAACGAAGCCATCGCTCAAAGCGGACGTGACGTAAAAGTACGCTAAGAACATCAATATTCAATCCAAGCGCATCTTGTTTGCTTTCCAAGTACGCCTAAAATCTATCTGTGTTATAAATACATTATACAGTCGAAGTAAAGTTATTCCAAATTTAAAACTTTCTGTCTTTATCTTACCTTTGTCACTGCAGAATTACATGACACAGACACGGACGAGTAAAAAAGAAGGATTCCACGCCGTAATATTAGCAAGTGAAGCACCGTTATGCTAGTGTGTGTGCGGTTACGGGGGATACTAGTTACACACTTTTGTCTCCCTTAAATAATCATGTATGGCCACAAATACTTACATAGTATCGTTTTTACACTGTTTCCCAACGCACGACAGCATTTTTAAAATATTTTATTGAGACGCAAACTGATCTGTCACAGACGATGACAATTATTCTCATAATGGCCGCCTATCGGCCTGTAGTAGTGTTAAGTGTGTGCGTAGGGCTATGTTTATACACGTTAATCGGCTTGGTTTGGTGCTAGACTGTTATGTAAGGTGACACGGAGTCCTTATTTTTTTACTAGTCCGTGGACAAAGAGAAGTAATTTTAAACTTGGAGTAATTTTACATTGTGTTTATTAATAAGACATGGTTAGCGTATAGTACTCGCGACGGTTATCTATCCTTAATGTAAATTGTCCAAAAAATATATACAAAAAATCTATCAACCGTTTTGGACAATTAAGGCATATTATATGGTGGGAGTCATCGATACGTCAAGCACCATCACCAGCATCCATTCTTCAAAAGTTCCAAATTAAAACACAGAGGCAAAGCTTGGATCTATGTACAAGGAGTAGCAAATTAATATACTTAATAATATTATGATGTCCGAATTAATATGCCACCGTTAAAATCTGTTATAGTTAGCCTGTTTAATTCTATGTAAGCCTATGACAAATCCGTAAATACTTATTCTGCGTATTTAGATTGGTGTACGCTTAGAATAATGTAGCGTTAATATTCTAATGGTGTAAGACATAAACAGTACAAAAGTTACAATCGACGTCATAATACTTATTTGAAGACTTGGTCATTATTTGTAATGACACAGAATATACAATAATAAGACACTATTAATAAAAAATATTTTAAAAGCATTAAAGATCGTATAATTGTAACTGTATTTTTTACATTTTTTTTTATGGAATAGGAGAACAAACGGATGTACGGGTCGGGTCACCTTTTGTTAAGTGATCACCGCCGCCCACAATCTCTTGCGAATCCCACCAGAGGAATCAAAGGAGCGCTGCCGGCCTTTAAGGAAGGTGTACACGCTTTTTTTGAAGTTACCCATGTCGTATCGTCCCGGAAACACCGCACAAGGAAGATCATTCCACAGCTTTGTGGTACGTGGAAGAAAGCTCCTTGAAAAGCGCACTGTGGAGGACCGCCACACATCCAGATGGTGGGGATGGTATCCTAACTTGTGGCGTGTCGTGCGAAGGTGGAATTCGGCGGCAGGAATTAGGTTAAAGAGCTCTTCGGAACACTCCCCGTGATCAATACGGTAGAAGACACACAATGAAGCGACATCTCTACGCCACGCCAAGTGATCCAGCCGTTCACAGAGCACTGGGTCCCCGACACTTCGAGCTGCTCTACGTTGCACGCTGTCAAATGGATCAAGTTGACACTGGGGTGCGCCAGACTGGAACAGAGAGGAAACTGGAGGTCCACTTGCACAAGCTCTCGGGAAGCCCAAATGATGGAAGTTTTGAGAGGAGCGCCTTGTGCCATACACGATCGAAGTCTTGCTATATCCAGGCTAACTGCCAGGCCTTCCCCCTTTCTTTCAATAGCTGCCGCCCATCTATGTGTTAGGTATACCAGAAGATCAACTGCCGACCAACCATGGCGAAAGCCGTACTGTCGGTCTTTGATCAACTGGTGACCCTCTAGGTATACCAAGAGCTGGCGGTTAATCAGGTTTTTACGTAAAATACATTTAATATATTATTTATTTAACCCGATGTTTCGTGAAAGTTTCAGTTTTTCTGACTTGAGCCTGCAATTGAACGCATTTTAATCCTTTAAAAAGTATTTTATTAAAAAAAATGTGTAACACTCGCGTTAATCAAATAAAATAAATACTAAAACACTATTCCGAATACACATTTGGTAGGGTTTGTTTGGTCCGAAAGGTGTGTAGAATAAAATAGGGACAGATCCAGTAACTATAGGTAGTTATTCTGTGCTTTAGGATGGCAACGCTCGACACGTCATATTCAAAGATTTTATAACCTATCTATCTATTTATACATTGAGAGCAGTTCTTTCCTTCGGTTATACTGCGAAAACTACTGAACCGATCTGAATAATACTTAGGAGAGAAGGACAAGGTTTTTAGTCACGGACTGGTAAAAAAATAAGGACTCCGTGTCACCTTACATAACATAGTAGCACCAAAACAAGATAATTAACGTGTAAATACATAGCCCCACGCACACACTTACACTACTACAGGCCGAAAGGCGGCCATTATGAGAATTGTCATCGTCTGTGACAGATCAGTTTTTTCGTCTCAATAAAATATTTTAAAAATGCCGTCGTGCGTTGTGAAAAGTGTAAAAACGATACTATACAAGTATTTGTGGCCGTATATGATTAAGGGAGAAAAAGTTGTATAACTATTATCCCCCGTAACCGCACACACACTAGCATAACGGTGCTTGACTTGCTGATATCAAGGCGCGGAGTCCTTCTTTTTTACTCGTCCGTGGGTTTTAGTATATAATTTTTGGTTGATGCTTATACGGAACCTATAATATTCGTAATTCAAATAATTCAGTCAGTGACATTTCAATAACGTTTGCCGGTTCAGCACTTAGGTATAGCAAATTAATTAAATACGTGTTTTGGAATGAATGTCTTACATCTTAATAAATCTTATTTACTCGTATATCTTGTGCACACGAATGCGTCGATGCGCTAGATGTGTCATTTGTTAGTCTTAACTTAGTAAAGTTTATTATTCACATGTTTTAAAGCAATTAAAAGAACCATGCCTTGGATCGATTGGGATTCCATCTTCGGTTTGGTCAATTTTGCTGTTGCACCTTCCACTGTTATAAAGCAAATAATATTAGGATTTAGGATAGAATAGTATAGAAGAAATAATAGAATAATAATTAAATAATATTAAGAACTAAGATCTTACGGAACAATAAAGTTAACAGGGTAGATTTAGAAGAGAAGTATAGAGCTTATATTCATTATTTACATATTTTATAATGATGTTGTAATATAATATAAGTAATAAGAATATCTTGAGAGTTAGTATGTACATTACACTTATTAAATAAATAATCTTAAATTATATTATCCTTAACCAGAATATCAGAACAAATAAAATTGCAGGGGCGATAAAAAATATAAAAAAAAGCTGTGTTTTCGACTGTAGCTGGTGTTCTTAGATGGTTCAACCTGTTCGATATGCAGAGGTAGATCAATTTCTTTAATTTTAAGTTAGGGAGATGAAATAATATTGAAAATTGTCGGGTTGTGGAGAAAAATATGTATAAGAATGTCTTATCTAGGAATTATTGGTTGTTTCGACTTTTCGGGTTGCTGATATTTTCTTTCGAATGTTTTTGTAACAATCCTTGAAATCGTTTATGATAAACAAAGCATGCAAGAAAGAAAAACATCTGTACTGAGGGTACAAAAAGATAGAAAAGGAATGTGAATCTATTGTTACTGTAACTGATTTTGAATGAGAAGTCGTAAACAGTCAGCCACCCTTGGCATTAGCTCCTTAGTATGTTGAATATTAAACACTAGCTAACGCACACTAACATTGACAAATCAAAATTGCACGCATAACCGAGCTCGAAGATCGCCTATACCACAGTAGACTAGGTATTCTAGTATGTTGTGTTAAGATAGGTTACAAATATTATGTATTGTTAGATGTCACTGACGAAGACAGCGACATCTGTTGGCTGGCATTTTTAAAGGATTTATACTTTTGTGTGTGAATGCTCATCCCCACCATTAAATCAAATGAAAATCACTTAATTCATTAAGTTCAAGGAAATTACGCTTATGAATGCCAAAGTTTTCTTTTTACCACTAACACTACTACGGAAATGGTTTTCTAAATTAATTACTCTTCTAAATACACTTTTTCAGTTTCATGTCGTTTTACAAATTATTTTAATTTCTTATAATTAAGTATTTAGTTTAAGTTATGCAACAAAAATACTAAATGCCTTACAAGTAAGTTAAGAAAATATAATATATAAATTGATAAATAAGGCTAAAGTTAAGAAGGCTACTGGCAACCCAAGCGCTGGCAGCTATTTCGGTCAACGGATCAGTCTAGGTATCCAACGCGGAAATGCTGCCAGTATTCTTGGTATGCTTATACGTAATAATAGTTTTAATTTTATGTAGTCATAGTATTATAAATATAGTTATAAGATGTGTTTTGTTAGAAGAGGTTTTAGGAACAGTATTGTAAATGAATTAATAATAAATAAGTTTTATTTGTATGTCGGTTTATGAGATTATTTGCGATACGATAAATATTCGGTGTTCAACATGCTTAAAACACAACCCGATATCCTATAGTTGTAATATAATATATTTTGGTATATAATGTTTCAGAGTTCAGCAAAGCATATTGGTACGTATTTTAGTTCGCAGTCATACCTGGACACACGGAGTTACATTCCTCTTTGGTGATGAAGTTATTGTGGTTGCCGGAACATCCGTTGTATCTGAATCTCTCGCAGCGGTTCCTGTCGCGGTTGAAGAACCAGCGAGTCACGTTAAGACCACCGGTGCCAGAACAATCGCCTTCGTTCTTGCTTTCGAAGCAAACCGTTCCTAGCAAGACATTACATACTCTTAAGATGAATTTCCATTACTTGAAATTATTTTACGAAATTTACTGAACATACGTACGTATATATATTTGCCCTGCGCTTCCCGGGGAAGAGAATAGGGATGTCCCAGACCCAAGTTATACACCAGTGTAAATCTCCTTTGCACAGGATGCCTGCTAGATTATGGGTACCACAATGGCGCCTTTTTCTGCCGTGAAGCAGAACTAAGCATTCCTTTGTTTCGGTTTAAACGGCGCCGCAGCTAGTGAAATTACTGGGCAAATGAGATTTAACATCCTATGTCTCAAGGTGACGAGCGCAATTGTAGTGCCGCTCAGAATATTTGGGTTTTTCAAGAATCCTGAGTGGCACTGCATTGTAAAGGGCATATCAATTAACATTAGCTGAATGTCCTACTCTTATTATCATAATAAAAAATACCATAAAACCAGAATCTAAGTGCAAATAATCATTATTACCCTACAAAAAGAAATGGGTATGTTGTAGCGAGCTACAACATACCATCAAGCGCATCTGGTGACTGCACGCTCGCGTACACACTTCGCGTAGGGTAAGGTGCAGCTCGTCAGGGCGTTTTCAGCCATATAAAGGCATCTTGGTCTAGGCAGGGAGAGCAACACGAGAAGTGAAGGTTACTGTTAATTCAGCAGTCCTAGGATCATATGTTAATAATGAGATTTACTTACGTGGTTTCGGACAGCACAGAGCGGGCGCTGAGTCGTGCGGGGCGAAGCGACACGCGTGTGTGGAGGGACAGGCCGCGGCGCGGGGCCCGCATCGTAGCGCCCCCGACCCGTCCGGGGCTTGCAGTGGCACCCCTGTCGGACACTGCGGCTTAGGAGTGCAACGAGCCAGCGGGGGACATGTCTCTCCCTACAATCCAATCATTTTCAATGTGAATAATCTAATGCTGCAATTCAAAGCAGATATCACTGAATTTTTATTGAATGATAAAAAAAGACCGCTGAGTTTCTTGCGCCCGTTCTTCTCAGACATATGGCTCTGGCATAACCTGTTCTATATGAGCTGTGCAGTACAACATTATAATTAACTGAAATATACATAAAATATATTACTATACAAACAAATATGACTGTGGGAGGCTTTTACCCAGTGGGAACCCGCAAGATTGCACAAGATTCCGGCTAGATTATGGGTACCACAATTGCGCCTTTTTCTGCCGTTAAGCGTTACTGTGTTTCGGTCTAATGGGCGCCGTAGCTAGTATAATTACTGGGCAAATGAGACTTAACATTCAAGAGATATAAGTGTGTCAAGGTGACGAGTGCAGTTGTAGTACCGCTCAGAATTTTTGGGGTTTTTCAAGAATCCTTAGCAGCACTGCATTGCAATGAGCAGGGCGTATCGATTACCATCAGCTGAAAGTCCTGCTCGTCGCGTCCCTTATTTTCATAAAAAAAGATTGATGATCTTCATATGATAATTAAATTACAGGTTTCAGTCATCCAGAACCGATATTATGACTTAGGGACGTTTCAAGCTTAAGGTATACTCCCAAAAAGCCGGCAACTCATCTCTTGACCACTACCGGATGTCCATTGGCGGTTACCTCACCACCGAGTACCATGTGAGTCTCTTGTCCGTTTGCCTCCTGTTATATATAAAACTATAAATCCGGATTCAAACCGGGACCTTTAGATCAGAGATCAGGGTTAGGTGTTATCCGATATGCTATGAAGTCGACTTCTAATCGTATTAATAATAATTGGCACACGAGGTTACTGACATGTGGGATGTTGATTCAACAATAATTGTCTCGAAGAGCCTCGACCATCATCTCAAGAGGCTCTCGCTTAATAACTGTATTAAGGGTTAGTTACAGAAAGCAGCTGTCTTGGGAACGGCACGCATCGTGCGGAAGTTCCTCAGTCTGTCGCCCTAACCACCGGCGGAATTGTCGAGAACCAACGCCGGCGGGACTCTTTTTTATATTTATATTTGTAATATTGTTTTTTTTTTATAAATATGGTATATATATATATGAATGTATAAAATAAGGTGAAATTATAATAAAAAGAATAATAATAATAAATTTTATTACCATAAGTAAGATACATCCAAAGTAATTAAAGTGAAGAGGATACACTTAATGTTGATTGTGAATATTTGAGTACATTGTAGTCTATTTGTACAGAGTGGTGGCTCTGCAATAAGCAAGGTGCTTGTAACACAGACACCGGGAAACACAGTTACTAAAAAATATGTCACTTCTATTTGACTCACGGAACATAACATGGAGATAGTAAAAAAATAATAGTAAATTAGTTAAATAGAGGACATAAATAAAAACTTCTTAACAAATAATAATGTTTATGTGTGTGTGTCAATGATGGTTGTGTGTATGTAGTGCTTGTGTGTGAGAGTTTCAATCCGTTTTATAAAGTTGTCTGAATGATGTTTTCAGTTTTTTGATAAGTATATTTCTTTTGACTAGTCTTATTAAGTATATTTCAATTTTTCAACATACTGTACTGTGTGCTACTCTAGATACCCAAACAGTGGACAGAATTAATATGTTTAATGTTATTTAGACAATGTGGTTCATAGTAAATTTAAAAAAATAAATATTATGATTAGTCAGTACATTTATGAAAATTTAATATACTTTCACAAAAATCGTCACGTTTTTGCTCTTAATAGTTATTTATATTATTATAACACTAGATATAAGGGACTGCTTGTAACTAATTCTAGTAGGCTTCATAAGATACATAATAGCTTTAAGGGTAAATGTATACACTTTTATAATAAAGTCCCAGCCACTGTTCAGGCATTATCTATAAATAAATTTAAATGTTTTATAAAAAAATGGCTCCGTCGTAAATCCTGTTACTCCACTGCTGAATATGTAAGTGATCGGACAGCCTGGGACTAGATTATGATTATTTTATAGCGATAGAAATGACTGTACAATTGTATATTTTTATTGAAAAGAGCGCAAAAAAAGAATGCTGGGAGAGATTCTTGCGCCGCTTCTTCTCTCTCAGAGCACCATTTGTTTCCGAAGCGTTAGTAGTATTTAGTATATTAGAAATGACATCAAAAAGAATTCTAAAGGAATCAATTTTGAGAAAATAAATGCCTTTTAGGCCTTTTATAGCTTCTGCTAGGATAAAAGTGATAATTACCTCACAATCAACAGGCACAAGCTCGCATGTCTCATCGTCTCTGCACTTGGCTTCGGCGCAAGGATCTCTGCAGGTGCATGTTGGACACCCTGAGGCGTCCATCTGCCTTCCGTGAGTACACGCGTCATCATGTTCGCAATGGGCTGGTGGGCATTCTATAGGAGCATCGCAGGGTGGTGTCGAGTTGGTTACGCGTGTGCCGGGAATCTGAGACGATAAAACATGAGGTCATCATACCAGCGGGAGTCTCCTTTGCACGGGATGCCAGCTAGATTATGGGTACCAGAACGGCGCCTGTTTCTGCCGTGAAGCAGTTATGTCTAAACATTACTGTCTTAACATTAATGTGTTAACATTACGGTCTGAAGGGCGCCGTAGCTAGTGAAATTACTGGGCAAATGAGACTCTACATCTTATGCCTCAAGGTGACGAGCGCAATTGTAGTGCCGCTCATAATTTATGGGCTTTTCAATACTCCGGTGCGGCACTGCGTTGTAATGGGCAGGGCGTATAAATTACCATCAGCTGAACGTCAGGCTCGTCTCGTACCGTATTTTCATAAAAAAATAAAATAAAAATAAAATATGTATACGGAAACCGAAGATCGATCATGGATCAAATTTCAATGTTTAATCTGTGCTATAAGTATGATACATGTCTAGTAGGCTTTCAATGTTAAATCTGGGCCTCGCGTCGAAAATTTCTACCGAACAGCTTATTTACCTTGCCTTTTTTAATTGAAAACAACTCATTATGTAATGCTAAATTGTCGTTTCAAATTAATTTGATAAAGCAGAACAAAGAGCGTAGCCGTAGAAATACTTTTCCAAATACATAACTATGCAATTAAAATATGAATGCAGAAAAGAAATATGATTTAAATTTTGATTGCAGGTATTGTAATAACGATCTATTACAAGCAATCTATTCTCCTGCAATCTTCAGGTAAGTGTGGTTCTAGCGCTTATTTTAAATTATATTAATAACCTTTTTAATAAGGGTGCGCCAAGGTTCAATGTTAGGTCCCAATAACAATAATTTTACCTCATTTCCAGCCTTGTCCACACACCAGCAAGTTTTGTCTGATCCTTTACACTGGACTGTCTCATATGAACCATCCTCGTGACATTTTGGCACCCAACTCCAAACAGGAGGACTGCCATTCTCAGCAGCAGTGTGTAGCGCTAGTGCTCTGAAAAAGAAATGATTTTTGCAATAATATATTATATATCGTTTATCTTATATAAGCGGACGACCACCTAGCCGCTGGTCAGACCAGGTTAAGACACTTATATGTCCACGTAACGTTACTACGTTCGTGATGCAACAAGGAAGGCCGAGGACCGAAAGAGTGGAAGCCTTAGTGACCTACGTTACTCAAACCTTGAATTACGAACACGACCTTCAGAAATGAAGAATGCGACCAACAAGAAGATCTTTATAAAGTTTTTATAGATCTGTCAAAGTAAGCTATTTATATCAGTAATCGACGCATGAGTCTCTCTCCGAGAGATGATAATGATGGCGTCCATCTAGCATAAGAGCATCATACATCCGAGTTACGCACTGGAAAATATGTTTGGCCATACCTGCGATGTTCGCATGCGGTGTGGTGCAGTGGCGTGACGCAGGCCGTTCCACAGCCAGTGGCACAGCAGCGCTGATCAGCGCCGCACTCCGTGTCAGAGCGGCAAGACCATTCGCACGAACCTGTCCACGGCACCAAGTACGGACACTGTCCTCCTTTACGCGGTAAACCTAGAAAAACAGTTGTTATATATCATAGTATCTAGCTTCATCCAGGTCGTAGAAGTCTGTTGGACACAGAACTCTTAAGACCGGTGGTTGTAAAAAAAACTTTGGGAGAGACCGTTGTCCAGCGGTGCATATCTTTTGGATGATACTATGATAGTGATGTGTCAACGCAAATCTTTGAAGATCTTTACAAAGCCAGACATGAGCGAGCGCCAATTTTAACGCGTTTTACTGATAAATTTATCGGTCTCCTAATGGAATCTCGTTAAGTTATCCTAGTACTATCTATAAGTAGTATCTTCTGAACATTTACGGCCATTTTCAATAACCTATCTATCCTTAGTTTAACTTAGGAGAGGTAGACAAATCTATCCTTTTACGCTTACTTACATTTCAATAATCTATCGACATAAAGCATTGGATTATAACTATATTGGACATAACTATGGATAGATAAGATCTTGTCATCAAACAGTGATAGGCGATAGCAGTGTATCCGTAACTAGAGATACGTTATTGAAAACGGCCGTTAAGCGAGTTACTCTTTTTTGTTCTTGCTACTTCTCAAAACTTCTGGGTCGGTTTTGACGGGAATTTCACTAGCAGATAGCTTATACTATAGGGCGCACTAAGTCCAATCTATTAAGATTAATAAGAATTATCTGTAAAAACTAAAACCTAAAATAAATTGTGAGCATAATCAGATTTAATGTTCAGCTTGCTACCAAAAAGCATTGGCAAAGTGGCAGGCGGCCACTCGTTTCAGGTAATTTAAAAGTAGAACTGTTTTCAAATTACGAGCATCGAAGCTCCGAGTTGTAGCAAATTATAATAATTTCTTACAAGCAGGTACAGGTGGACAGTAATCCGAGTCGCAGGCGACATCGACGAGTGCGCAGGCGCGTCCGGCAGGGCAGGTGACTCCGGCGCACGGATCACGGCATCGGCAGGTAGGACACCGGTCCGACCCAATCTCGAACCCGTAGTCACAGCCCATGCGGCAGGTCAGGTCTAGGCAGGTGAGATCCGAGCGGATTCTAGAATCAAATGGATATTTGTCAGGATAAGATTCAGAAATAATACAATAGGCTATATTACTGTATTGAATTCAGGACAATTTCAACTTATTACTCAGACTCATTTGATAATAGAGTAAATGAATTTTTGTTTATGGAACAGAGGGGTAAAAGAGCTTACGGATCACCCGATGTTAAGTGATCACCGCCACCCAAATTCTGCGGTGTTACTGAAGGAATTACAATAGCGTTGCCGGTCTGAAGATGTACGGATTTTTGTGAATATCGTACATATCTGAATTCCGAATTCCGCTTGGAAGCTCATTCGGCAGTTTGGTATTACTTAGTAGGAATCAGGTTAAGCAGTTCTTCAGAACACTCCCCAAGACAAATGTGGTAAACGATCAAAGCGTCTACAGAAAATTGGCTCTCCAACTAAAGTTTTAAATCGATGACAGGAAGAAGACGAGTTGCGACTTTCAATAAAATTTAGATAATACTTCTGTCTGTTAGAATCTGTGTAGTCTGTTACAATCCTGGAGGCACGTTCTAAAAATAATATGTGAAAGAGTTTTCCTTGGATATTTTGTTGATGATGATGTTTTGAATCATGTAGATTGATAATAATAATATTGACGCACTTTTTAGACAAATTATATTGCCCCAAGTTAAGCATATATAGCCTGTGTTATGGGTTACAAGACAATGATATATTTAATACAATATACTTACTTAAACATAGATAAATTCATATAAACATACATAAATACATTTAAATATCCATGACTCGGAAACAAACATCCATATTCATCATATAAATGCTTGCACCTACCGGGATTCGAATCCGGGACCTCTAGCATAGTAGGTAGGATCGCTAACCACTAGGCTATACAGGTTGGATCGATGGATGAGGGCAACGTTAGATCGATCGTTATGGCGATCTTTTGGGGAGGCCTTTGTCCAGAATTGGACGTCTTCTGGCTGAGGTGATGATGATGAAGCATTCAGGAAAGTTGGATAATTTCTTACTTTTCACAATCAATGTTAGAACTGTTGGTTCTGGTGTCAGGTATCTCAGCGCCAAAGGAGTCCACACACCAGCATCGGCCGGCCCCACACTGACGGGCTGTGAAGGAGCCGTCACTCTTGCAGGTTGGTGCTGGAAGCGCCAGCTTCATGCCATCCACAGTACCTTCCATCTTCTCGTCGAAATCGCGAAGATATTCACACACTGTAATTAATCATTTTCGTCAAAGAATAGGAAGACAACTGACTGAATTCTTTACACATGATACCGGCTAGATCATGAGTACTAAAACAACGCCATTTTCTGCCGCGAAGTAGTAATGTGTAAGCACTACTGTGTTTCGGTCTGAAGGGCGCCGTAGCTAGTGAAATTACTGGGCAAATGAGACTTCTTATGTCTCAAGGTGACGAGAGCAATTATTGTAGTTTCTCATTCAGTCAACACCTAATTTCGTGACAGTAATGTTCAAAGTCTTTGAACGAAAACTCTGCCTAACCGACGCGTAGGCAGAGTTTTGCTTCGGCCAATTTTCTAGCGTGATTGTGTCTAGCGTCTAGTTATTTATTGTATAGTTCTTAAAAAAGAAACAAGATAAGTCTCTTACTGGTGGGTGTGTCGTCAACCCTGTCTCCTTGGAGCCTCAACTTGTCTGAGTCCACGCAGATGGGTCCGCAGTTGGATGTAGAGCAGCATAGCCAGCCATCCTCACAATTCCCGTCCAAACAGCTCATTGTTGAATTTAGTGCACACATTGCTTCCGCTTCCGTGCCACATGTCTCGAAATTGATCTGCAAAAGAATTGTTCATGTGGAATTCGCAATAGTTATAATTAGAAATTCCTGATTGAACTCACATTAAATTTTAGTTAGACGAAGTTGTCTGTATCTGTGCGGTTTGTGACGATGATGACGTTTAAATAATCTATACTCCATCTTACCCAATTTGTTACCCGGTCTTGCCCTATAGGTGGGGTAAGATGGGGAGATTTAGAAATTGTATTTGAATGTATTTATTTTGCCTTGAATGATTATAATTAAAGGAAGAAAGATTTTACTTATCATTTTCTTATTTAAAGTTACTACATTGTGTATTTAAAATATGAGTTCGTTCATATTTCTCTGTTCTGTGATGAAATACCTTAAAGTCCCCGTCTAGCCCCACCACCCCTTACAAGTTGCAGTATTCGTCTGATTTAAAATTTTTGTATTTAGTTTATATTTTGGATATTTCCTTGATATTGCAAAATATTAGCACAATTTCACGGACTATAAAAGTTTGAGGTTTATAAAATAAGATATTTAGTGGTTTAAGGAAAAAATTTTGTCATTAATTATGTATTATTATTTATTTGAATACCAGATACATAAATAATAGTCTGGTATTAGAAAAATAATAACCATAATTTTTCGATTTAAATTCTGTTTTTCCCCTATTTATTATCTAGATGTGTTTCTGTTGGAATGAGTAAGTAAATTAATAAAAGCTTCTTATCTACCAAGTGTCTGAAATATACATTAAGATATAACTAAGAAATTTGTTGAAATTATACTAAAAACCTCTTTTACTTCAATAACTTCACTGTCAGTTGAATTCTCAGCTAGAACATCTGGACAACACACGGAACCGCCACTTCGTCTGGTAAGGGAGCAGATGTGATTTGCCGGACAGTCCTGTTCTGAACCGCAAGCGACCACAGAACCTTCATCATCTGTCGCTGGTACTCCGACTTCACAAGGGTTCTCGTATGAAACACGGGGACGGCCTATTTGAAAAAAAAAATTGGTTGTCAGTAAATCGATTTGTTACGCAGACGTGGTCGCTAACTATGGGTCTTATTAGAAAGCTCATGGTCGCTCAATGGAGAGGGTTATGCTCGGAGTTTTCCTGCGAGATCGAATCAGAAATGATTAGATCCGTACGAGAACCAAAGTCACCGAAATAGCCCAAATGATTGCGAAACTGAAGTGGCAGTGGGTAGGGCACATAGTTCGACGGACAGATGGCCGTTGGGGCAGTAAAGTCCTCAAATGGCGACCATGTACCGGAAGGCGCAGTGTTGGTCCACGGCCCATAAGATGCACCGACGATCTGGTCAAGATCGCCGGAATACGTTGGACGAGCGCAGCGCAGGAGCGAACGTCGTGGAAATATTTGCGGGAGGCCTTTGTCCAGCAGTGGACGTCTTTCGGCTGATGATAATGATGATGATGAAATTCGGTTTACGGACGATAATTTTACGTGATATGAAAACATCTTTTATATTACTCATAATATTTTTAGTCTAAATTGTAAGATTATATATATATATTAGTATAACTGCACTCGCCCACCAATCCAACCACTAACGCTTAGCCGATCATACCTCTCTGTCACTTGTATCGCGCTCTCGCTTGCACACTCGGCTCAGGCGGAACGTGACAATTTTTCATGCGAGCAACTGGCGTTCATCAATTTATAAGATGTTATCACGTCGAAAAGTAAATACCCGAAATGAAGATCAACTTTTCATACAAGACAAACGAACATTATATACATCTGGTTGTATTCTCAATACTCATTTGTTTGTAAGTGCTCTCAACTCTTTAGAAACAACTGTCAAATATTAATCATCATTATTATGAAAATGATATCTAATAAATTGCTTTTGTATCAAAACAAAACTTATAATTATATTTACATATATAAATATGTTATCTTAAGAAATTCTTAAGATACAGATGTAATGGACAGACGAATGGCAGTAGTACGCAAAATACTCCCAAGTATATCATGATACTTACACACAGGATATCCAGTACACAGCTCCCCAGTACAATCAGCTTCTCTAACCCTCACGCACTCCTCGTCTTCATCGCACGGAAAACCTTCACAAGGGTCGTCACATTCGCAGCTTGGGCACCCATCCGTGCCACTCTTGTATCCGTACTCGCAGACTCCAGCGCACAGAGCTCTGGCACATGACGCCATGCTTCTTCCCCCTGTCCTGACTGGCCGAGGAGTCTCCTGGCATTCTACATTTGCAGCTGGCCCCATTGAACCACGCAGTTTATTACCGTCAGTATCTACACACCTGAAATAATAATTAAATACATTTGCATGAATCGTAGTCGCCACACATCATCATCAACTTCGACACTCCCCTATCTAGTGGATACTATCTATCTATCTATACTATTGCCCTGTGCTTCCCCGGGGCATGAAAGGAGCAGAGAATCCCTAGGCCCAAGTATGAAGCGACTAAGTGCATTTACCAGTGGGAGGCTTTGCACAGGATGCCGGCGAGATTGTGGCTACCACAACGGCGCCTTTTTCTGCCATAAAACTGTAATGTGTAAGCATTAATGTGTTTCGGTCTGAAAGGCGCCGTAACTAGTGAAATTACTGGGCAAATGAAACTTAACAGCATATGTAATAAGGTGACGAGCGACATTGTAGCGCCACTTACATTTTTTGGATTGTAATGCGCAGGCAAGGCGTATCAATTACCATCAGCTGAACGTCCTACTCGTCTCGTCGCTTATGGTCATAAAAAAACTATCGTAACCTGAGCATTAATTGGAATAATTTGTTGGCAGAAGTATTTCTAACTTGAATCTATTGATTTTATGGCTGTCAGAGAGATGAAATCCCAATGATTTTCGCTTGATACCAGCAACACTTACCAACAAACCAATCCGTTTCTAGAGCACTGCTTAGCCACAAACTCCCCATTCCTGGTACACTGCGGCACGTATCCTCTTCCTTCCCTTTCGCTGATCACAAGCAGTTCCGCCAGCATCTTTTGCTGGGTACACATCGTAACGTTGTGGGGCAGGATGCAATGCCGGCCGCATTCTCCGCCGTCGCAGCATTTCTGCATAGAAGGGCACTCCAGGTCGTGAGCGCATGGTGTCCCGCAGTCAGTTTCCGTTGGAACAGGGCATGTTCCAGCTTTCTGCAGTTCTAATGAAGCTGGGCAGCACACGCCGTAGTCATTTCCTGCATAAATAAGGTTAAATGAATAGTAGGACTAGTTTTGCTAGATGTGCTGAAAAGGTGGAACAGTAAGCAAATGGAGATTTATTGTGTAAATATTCACGCCTGTCTCCGAGAGGAATCTTCCGGAGACAGTTGTGATGATAGGTCGAATATGATTCTACACTTAACATGGCGCATGTCTATGTGTAATCTACAGGGTCTTCTGTCCCGATGACACACCCATTCATAATCAGAGTACGTATTCACTCTAGACCAAAGGAGGCAGCATGTAAATAATTCCGACTGTGCCTTTAATAAAACATTCTCCTGGGGACATATTGCAGGGATGGGGTCCAAGCAATGAATGCACTATAGATCCTGTCTCTTAATAATAGCAGAAAAACACTATAAATCTAGGTAGTTACATTTTTTAAAGAGTAATAGAAAAATATCAGAGCCTACCATAAGAGATTGATTAGTGATACGTAAACTAAGAAACTATGTTCTACAATAATAAAAATATTAATATTTCCACTATATATTTTTACTACGCACTGTAGAGCGTGATATAAAAAGATAAAGACAAGTAAAACCGCGTTTCAATATTCTTAATATAATTAATTAGTATATAAAATAAAATAGAAGTAAAACTAATAGTCGTGTGAATGCCTGACAATATTAATTTAATAATTTTGTGTGGGAAGTACTTGAAATGGTCCGCGTTGAAAATATTAACTCAACTTGCGTTCTCTCAACCACTGCAGAGTCGTAATGTGGAGTTAAGGGCCTACCTTCAACAAAAATTCTTTATATTATTTCTCGGTTCCTGTGAACATAACTTAAGATCAGCCGACTGAAATTAGGTTTATCTTCGAGAGCCAACTATAAGTTCAATAGCATAAATAATTATTAAATAAGTTAGGTTAGGTTAGTTTACCTTTAATCTGATCTAGTCTGTACTGTTTTAAATATTACTGTATTACCTTTGTTTGATTTATCCTAACCTACTTTTTGATTTTGGCAAAGATTTTGTTTTTTGTTTAATTAATTATGTTAGTTTTTATATATAATCTATTTTTTTAATATTGATAGGAGAAAGGTTGATACCTCCACTCACAGATAAGTTAAGAATCTAATCTTAAGTGTATCTTCTTTACACCTACCTACAATTTTATCTGTAACATGTTCATTAATTAAAAAGAAGAAAAAATATTTGAAAGAAGAATGCAACCCAACGATGTGTTGAATTCTCTTCTATCTGTCTGTGTTTATGCTTGTTTGTTAGCAGCAAGTCCAACACTACTGATGAATGATGAGGAATGATGACAGAAATTCATTAATAATGGATATGAAAAAACTTTATCGTCTGTTGTTGATATTTTATTTAACTTTGCTTAGAATTATGTTGTTTTGATTTCAATTATAGGCGATAACTCGGTATAGTAGTAGTAGGTAGTAATTAGTAAGTTTGCGTAATTTTACTACGAGGGTTTTTAATACACAAATTTAATAAATTAATTTAATTTTGTAATAACACACTTATTGACAAACGTACGAAGGTACGCAAAGCTAATTATGAACTGTACAAATCCTTATCAATTTCACAGTACAGAAATATTTATGTGGGAAATCCCGTGTTAGATAGGTGCCGCGTTATACGGGAGATTTGTATTAATTTTTTTTTCTGTAGCCGTAGCAGTATTCCAAGCAGACAAAGTCTCAGGCATAAGCATATTATGACAAGACAATTAGTTACACAAGCAATATTAGTTTAGCCCGCGTGAACCGGCCATGACACTATAAATACCCGCCTTAATATCCCATTGTGTTCATATTTGGTGGGTGATGAAACAATACCTGACTCGACCAGACATCTATACAGGGGTGGGCAGTTGGGTTTGCCTGGGTCTGTGCCGCACAGGAAAGGCCGGCTCGTCTCCGATATGAGGAGTGGCTCTCCCACTGGGCACACATTTTGAAGACTGCGACCTCTTTTACCTGCCGAACAAAACATACAAACTTGTAGCCTTTAAAGTTTAAGATTTTTTTTATCCAAAGAATTCGACATTGATCTCTTTAATAAAATGAAAAATACAAATCTAATTTGTACCAAATTTTATGGATATTGCGGGTTTAAAAGACTCGCCTCTCGGTCTACGTCCCAGCGCTCTTACCAACCAAACCAACCGTCCGCATGACCCGTAAATCTTGGTATGGTACAACTAATAAAGTAGATTGTCCTGTGTCCAGATCTCTTATCGAAAATATCTATTTACACACCTTCAATTTTAGATCGTAAATATGCCTATATCTTTATATCCCCTGTCAGCACTAACTATCGTCAAAATTCATTCATCGTAAGTGTCAGCAATAACTTTAACAAATTATCAAAACAAATCGATCTTTACTTATTCTGTAGCAGCTCTGATTCCATTAAGCGTCAGTTAGGAAATGAGTTCTTTGGTCAATTTGGTGGTCGAGCTGATAATATGTAATAGATAAGTAATACAATAGTGTTAAGAATTTGATTCGTGTACGTAACTACTCACATTGTTCTTAATTTATATTTCTACCTAGCTACTCGTGAGGATCTGTAAATATCTATTGTAAAGTGTTGCTGTAGATTAGATTATAAATGTATGTTCAACTCTCATTAGGCGGTTTGGTTATCCTTCTGTACACATATGAGTTACAAGAGGCGTATGGTAGCTAAAAATAATATAAATGGTCTAGTTGATCAACTAACTTCAAGGTTCGAATTTGGGGTAGCAGTGTGCGCGGACATCGTAAAATTATAAGATAATTTTACACAAACTAAGAAATACTTTAAACATATTTTGGATACAAGTTTCCGAAATATCCGGAAATATTAAAAAGTCAAATGGACTTATTAGTAAGGCGCGGGGTCGCTGACCACTGTTGTTACATCACAATACTCTAATCAGAGCGGGCCTCTGAGCATCGTGCAATGTTATGACGTCACATGGGTATTCCGCGTCGAACTTCAAAACTACTCCATAGATTTCATTGAAACAAAAACTTGCATATTTTTAGGCATATAAGCTATATGCTCATGAAATTATTCGTCGGGCTAAGTGCTTTCCTGCATTTTTGTTGAGGCGAATGCTCAGCAATAGCTTTTCCTAATTCCAGTGGTAGGTTTTGCTTAATTCATAATATGTTTGTTTTACTGCAACTCCCTAATTATACTTTGTGAGCACTTAGTTTTCAATAAATTTTTATTATCACTGTGAAGTGCAACTCTTCTTCTTTCTCCTCGTTCTATCCCATTTTAGTTGGGGTCGGCTCTCCTAATCAGTCTTCGCCAGGACGTTCGGTCCTGGGTCGTCTGCGGATTTATTTGGGCTTTTTGTAGATCTTTTTCTAGATTGCCATGTTAAACGAGGTCTTCCGCGTTCTCTTGGTCCGGTGTTAATATAAAGCACTCTCTTGGTCATATGATCTTTTGGAAGCCTCATGACATGACTGTGAAGTGCAACTAGGTATCATAAACCGGTTTTGAAGTGCTGGCATTTAAAAAGAACAGATAATGCCTTGTACTGTCACGTATTTTCTTAGAAATAAGGACCTTAGCGAAAAAAGAAGAAGCTTAGGGAGAGTTTTGCCAATCGAGAGCTCTTCTACATACGGTACAGCAATTTTTCACCATAATTATTACTGTCTTTATGCGTAAATTATTGTGTTTCAAACAATCGCAATCAGATCGCAGGTTAAAATGGCCTTCCAGTTCCTGATACCCTGGTTATATATAGATTCTAGATATTGAAAAGGTGTGGCTACTAACAAGTGGGAACCGGTGGACACGGCGGTCTCAGACACGGAGTCTCCTCCAGCTGACAGGAGAGTTGGCCAGGACACGTGACACTCGAGCAAGGATCTCTACACTTGCACAGTGGACATCCTTTATCGTCCAGCTCGAATCCAAGAGGGCAGAGCATTCGGCACGTGTGCGCCGCGCAGGGGTCTGTTCTGGTGCAGTTGACGAGGGACGCTGCTGGTGCGCGAGTACCAGGAACCTGAAGATATTAATGACGAGGTTAATGGAATGTTTTCAATATTATGATAAAAACATGACGTTCAGCTGATGGTAATTGATACGACCTGCCCATTACAATGTAGTGCCGCTCAGGATTCTTGAAAAACCCAAAAATTCTGAGCGGCACAACAATTGCGCTCGTCACCTCGAGACATAAGATGTTAAGTTTCAATTGCCCAGGCCGAAACGCAGTTATGTTTCCACATTACTGCTTCACGGCAAAAATAAGCCGCTGTGGTACCCATAACCTAGCCGGGATCCTATGCAAAGGAGCCTCCCACTGGTAAGAGCCTGCAAGCATGGATTGCTATGAACTATTTAGATCACCGATTCATGGTATGATGGTCAGTCAACAAAAATTACGAGGTTATGGGATTTAGGCCGACAAACTTCATAGGTAGGTATAAAATATCAAATTTTCATATGATACTTCGTTCGTAAATTCCTCCTCCCACATCTGTCTTAAGTAAATATCAAAACTTTTCTTAACGAAAACTTCGCAAGACCTAAGCATTTTATCTTGTGAGCATTGAATCAGATTGGCCTGTCACGCATGGCTATGAACGCCCGTTCCAGTCAAGTAAAGAAGCGCAATCATTGGAAAATGCTATTAATTCTTCTTATTCTTCATATCTCTTGCTATACCAGAGGAATCATAGGAGAGTGGCTTTTCTACGGAGGTGTACGCGCTTTTTGAAGGCAACCAAAGATAATATTATAGTGGTGGGAAGACTTTACGATCTTTTTTGAAAACAGAACTGTGAGGAGCGCGTCATAATTCTGAAGATGATGTCTCAGTTTGTGGCGTATGGCGTGAAGATGGTTTTCGGTGGCAGGAATCAGATCCGCTTCTTAATATATCTCATAATCATCAGCCGGAAGACGTCCACTGCTGGACAAAGGCCTACCTCAAGGATCTCCACGACGATCGGTCCTGCGCTGCCCTCATCCAACGTATTCCGGCAATCTTAACCAGATCGTCGGTTCATTTTGTGGGTGGCCAACTAACACTGCGTCTTCCGGCACGTCGTTACCATTCGAGGACTTAACTGTGCCACCGGCCATCTGTCCGTCGAGCTATATGCCCTGCTCACTCCCACTTCAGTTTCAATCGGTAACTTTGATTTTCCTACGGATCTCCTCATTTCTGATTCAATCTCGCAGGGAAACTCCGAGCATAGCCCTCTCCACTGCCCTCTGAGCGACCATGAGCTTTTATCAGGCCTTAATATATCTACCATCCTCTAATCAAGCAGTGACAAATAAAGTAGAAAAGGAAACAGTACTCACCTCGAAGCCCGCGGGGTCGACGCACCAACATGAGCTGACTATCTCGTTGTCACACTGTATCTCCTCGAATTCTCCGTCTGATACCCTGCATCTTGGCGACCTCAGTGACTTCACTCCTCGACCAGACCGGCTGTTCTCCGCTGCCAACGCTCGAGAAATCCGTTCAGATGACAGTTTTATGTTTTCACAACCTGCAGAAGAGTATACTATATATAATGTCTGTCCCAGTGAGTCATACATCTTTGTGCCGTTTGGTATCGAGACACTTTGCCCGTGGGGCCCAGAACAGCGGAGAATATTCAAAGTACTATCTTCGCGCCTCAATAAGGCTACTGGAAATCAAAGCGCTGGCAGCTATTTCGATCGACGGATACGCCTAACTATCCAACGCGGAAATGCTGCCAGTATTCTTGGTACGCGTCTCCGTTATGATAGTTTTAATTTTATGTAATCATAGTATTGTAAATTTAGTAATTAGATTTGTTTTGCTTGAATAAATTGTATTTTAATATACTCTTATAAATCCTTGTTGAAAAAGAAATTGTAAAAATTCGGAACGTCTGACTGTCTATTCGCGATAAACTCAAAAACTACTGCTCGGATTTTAATGCTGTTTCACCAATAGGTAGCGTGGTTCTCGAGGAAAGTTTTAGTATATAATTTATTAAGTTTTTGTATACATTTTCGATATTTATTGGAGGTGTCGGAAAAAATAAGCTGCCTGGGAGCTTTCAATGAAAACGCTGTATAACCCCTTTGAGATATAACAAAATAATGTGTGGTAGCATTGTGTAAATTATAAAGGTCTACAGAAAAGCCTGTGATGGCATATTATGTCTATCCCTTAAGGATAACATACTATATCCATTTTAATACTTAAAAAATTGGCAATTATAAAGCAAATGTAAAAGTTGTTTACACATTATACGATATAACGTTTTTGTTTAATTTTTAACTGATTAACCTTGATTACACATTTTCGATGGAATACATAATTATTATTGTATTGACAGAACAACGTCTTTCGGGTCAGCTAGTTTTGAATAAAAGTATTTGAATTGGAATAGATAGAATAATAACTACACCTACCAATACACTTCAACAATGTTTACATTTAAATGAAATGAAAATGAATTTATTTTGGAAGAAAAACTGACACAGTCACACAAAAAAGTAAATGAGAACAAAATATATGCTTAATATATGCATAAAAGCAAAACTTCACGTGGCAGTGGTCTTCCAAAACTGGAGTCCACTCAGTTATAGTTGTGTCCATACATTATGAGCACAACACTGATTTTCAGTGACCCCATTGTGTGAAGTTTGGAGCTGAACTGACATATTTTAAAAGCAAAATATAATTAAAATTTTAATTAAAATTATTATTTTAAAATTTAAAGAGTTATCATTGAATTACTATCACTGTATGAATGATTGTTCTTAGTCAAAGTCAAATAAACTTTATTAAATTAGGCTTAAACTAAGCGCTTTTGAATCGTCACTATAAATATTTCTTTTTAATTACTGAATTTACCATATGTTCGTAAAAAGTTAAGCTCGTGAGAAGAACATATTAAAAGAAACTCAACGGCCACTCTTTTCGATCAAATAGAATTATACAATGGCTGTAATATACATAACTAATTAGTTTGTAAGGTGCTACATAAAATATATGAGTCGTGTTTAAATAATATAAATTATTTCATAAAAAGTTATAAAGACTTGTATAAATTGTAGTATATTGGATGTATGTTAAGAGCTTCCTTCCGGTAAATTAAGAGGCATTTTTTGAAGAGGGCTCAAATTACCCTTCTGCAAGGCCGCAACCCTTAGCCCAGGATCACTAATAAATTCCTTATTATTTATTATGCCCGCTCTGTTACTGTTTAATTTTGGAAGATGAGATAACGACCTTAATTAAATCCCAAAATAGAATGCGGAAGGGTAACTTATTAGCTAAACTGAATTTTAAGTATTCTAATTATTTCTGTATTGTTTTATGTTACCCACAGCTTTGTACATATACCCCCTTATTCATAATAGTCTGCTAACTTTGCTAGCATTGCTAATTCGCGCTCTATCTTCTTCTATTGACCTGAGTCAGAATGAGAAAAACACTCCTTAGCGGCTGTCTATGTTAGCGGACCATTATGAATAAAGGGGGTTAATGTATACAAAGTATGGGTATATATTTCGTACCTTTGAAGAGCTTTGAGGTTTGGCTAACAGATTTGAAATGTGACCCGAGATCTGGCACGAACTTCTGGCAATTTTTTTTTTCTATATAAGAGGAGGAAACGGGTAAAAGATTAATTACCAGTGGGAGGCTTCTTTGTACAGGATACCCACTACATTATGGTTACAGGACATACGGTAGCTACGGCGCCGTTCTGACCGAAACACAATAATGCTTACACGTTACTGCTTCACGGCAGAAATAAGCGCCTAATTTGCCATATTGGCATCAATGTGGAGGAATGTCTCTCGTCACTCGTGCTTATCTATTTTTTTTATGGAAAAGCAGGAAAAGACAAACGAGCATATGGGTGTTAAGTGATCACCGCCGCCCACATTCTCTTGGAATACCAGAGGAATCACAGGAGCGTTGCCGGCCTTTAAGGAAGGTGTACGCGCTTTTTTTGAAGGTACCCATGTCGTATCATCCCGGAAATACCGCACAAGGAAGCTCATTCCACAGCTTTGTAGTACGTGGAAGAAAGCTCCTTGAAAAGTGCACTGTGGAGGACCGCCACACATCCAGATGGTGGATATTATTAACAATTTGTTATGTTTTTAATAGATGACCCTCACTTATAGGATTCATCACAAATTAAATTTGAAAACAAAATTTTATGAACGATGCGGGACTCAAACCCACGATCTCTGGCGAGGGTTGAGCAGGTTATCAACTGTAAAGTAGATCCAGTAGATGAAGCCACAACCCGAGAGTTGAAAAAGCATACAAGATTTTACTCAAACGGTTAGCTCAGTTGGCAGAGCACTGGCACGGAACGCCAGAGGTCCTGGGTTTGAGTCCCGCATCGTTCATAAAATTTTATTTGTCTACGTATTATTATTGTGTTGTAGTAACTTCAACCACGTAACTATTTGTTATGCAACTTTACCGCTCGTTGTACCAACCGTGAAGCAATAGCATGGACAGTGTTTGTAAATAGTGAACACTTATATAGTTCCTATTATTAGAGTTATTTGGAATTTCTGATATCGTAATCGGGTGGGTAATTTAAGAAAGTGATTTCTTTTCGTTTTTATTGCTAAAACAACTATCTTAACAAAGTGCACCAGTGGGAGGCTCCCTTGCACCGGATGCCGGCTTGATTATGGGTACCAAAATTACTGGGCAAATGTGACTTAACATCTTATGTCTCAAGGAGACGAACGGAATTGTAGTGCCACTCAGAATATTTCGATTTTTCAGGAATCCTGACCGCCACTGCATTGTTATGGTCGGGGCGTATCAATTACCATCAGCGGAAAGTCCTGCTAGTCTGGACCCTTATTTTCATGATTTTTTTTTTTTATAACAATCGTTACGGGGAAGTGTACCAAGAATACTGGCAGCATTTCCACGTTGGATGGGTGTGGTTTCCAATAGCCAGTATTGAGGCGCGTTTAGAGTACTCAGTAATTCTAATTAACGTAGGTACTGCTACAGTTGCCATATTTATTTTTATGGAATAGGAGGACAAACGAGCGTACGGGTTACCTGGTGTTAAGTGATCACCGCCGCCCACATTCTCTTGTAACACCAGAGGAATCAAAGTATCGTTGCGGGCCTTTAAGGAAGGTGTACCCATGTCGTATCGTCCGAAAACCACCGCACATGGAAGCTCATACCACAGCTTTGTAGTACGTGAAAGAAAGATGCTTGAAAACATCATAATTTGAATCTCATCGAAAAATTTAAATATTTACATGTTTAAAATATGGAAGCTAATTAAGCCACGTGTAAGAGTAGGGATGGATACTTACCTAACTCATATTATAATTTCAAGTTTACAGTTTGTCACTTGTTTACTCAAACACAGAAAAGCAGTAATATCATAAGGGTTTTCTTTGGTGTCGTCATAGTCCCTACAGCTTAGATCAGGGGTGCTCAAGCTTGAACTGCTGGCGACCTACCTCAAAAGCTAAGACTACGATCGACTTTGAGAGGCTTAAAGTGTTCATGTGTGATAAAGGATTGTGGTTTAGGTAGGGTGTCATGATGACATAGATATTAGTTTTGCGTACAATAATATGCATTTTTTTATTGATTTGGTAAGTCAAGTTAGGTCTGCTCTAAAGTGTCAATGAAAAAACTGATAATTATTCAAAATTGCGAGTTTATTGGTTCTTACAAAACAAACGCGTTCTAGTGTCTAAAGTTCTAAACTTAACTAAAGAGTGACTTTGGATGTTGAATCTCTTGAAGAGGTTCTATTTTGAGTAATGTACGCATAATAACACAAAGTGTCATAAAAATCGCAAGTGTAAGACGTAGCTTGTCACGCACACTAAAGTAATAAGACTGGCCTGTTTTCATAAGTCTAGCAGCAAGAGGCTTTATCTAGTCGTACAAATTATCTAAGGTAATAAATAATAATGTAATTATAATAATAATAATATTGACACACTCTTACACAAATTATCTTGCTCTAAACTAGGCATAGCCTGTACTATGTGAGCAAGACAACGATATATTTAATAAAATATACTTACTTAAACATATATAAATACATATTAACTACCACCCATTCCAAAACGAATGCCTCAGACCTGAGAAGAACGAGCGCAACAAACCCAGCAAGCTTTTGAAAAAATATGTTTACAAAGTAATATTGTACAATTAAACTTATTATTTAGTAGCCTGACGGCGGTCGATCCACTCCCAATATGTGGTATCATTAAAAAGGTCATTTATATTATAGTAACCTTTACCACACAAACGTTTTTTTAACAATTCTTTTGAAAAAAGTAATAGTTTTGTTTTGAACATTTTCTGGGATCTTGTTGTAAAAGCATATACATCGCCCCATAAATGACTTACTAACTCGACTTAGCCAAGTAGTAGGCATTATATTAAGTTTATGTCTATTCCTGGTGTTAACATTATGGTTATGACAGTTTCTAGCAAATCATTACATTATCAAGAATTTATTGAGAAGCAACAGTCAAGTTGTTAATTTCTTTGAATTTTGCTCTCAATGATTCTTTAGGACCTAGGTTATTAATAGCGCGAATAGCGCTCTTCTGCAGCACAAATATTGTATTAATATCAGGGTCACTAACCACTGGGCTATAGATGCCTCCTTAAGAATACTAACCTGTGTACAAGGGATCCACGCAGGTTTGTCCACAGGACGTCTGGCAGCACACCTGTTCCCCGCACTCATCATCAGTGCTGCACGGCGTCGCCCGGGATGGGCACGGATTTTCTTGGGCCGGACATCTTCCGTGAAGCTCGGCGCTTGCTGAAGACATAGAAATATATTTATTTAGTACTAGCCGTTACCGCCCGATTCGCTGGGCGAATTTTAAAAGGAAGGAACGTTTGAATTCGAAAATTTGAAAAATAAGTAGCCATGAACCATCTAGGATAAATTTAGCATCGAATGGCGGTAGTTTAATGTCGATACGATCAGATAGATATATATATAAAGATTTACCATACTGATATAACATAACATACAACACGGTCACATTATTTCTGGACCTCGCTGGAACGCGAAAGCTCCTCCCGTACCCTTTCACCCCCTCGCGCTTGTCCTGTTGCGTCAATACGGTTTGCAGTTTCGTTACCGTTACATGTTGTGATATTTTTGTGCTATCACTACTGCCAAGTTTACATTGTTACTTTTTGACTTTTGTTGCTAAGAGATCTGTACTTTCTGTTGTTCTGTGTCGCTATAATAATACTGCCAGAAAATTAAATACTTTTTTTTACTTAACCCAGATTCTTTTATTTATTTCTCATCATTATAAGTAGTTATAATACATAATAATAAACAGCATCACAACACAACATCTTTACATCAATTTATAATACGGACAAATTAAATCGTTGTTTATTTTTTCTTAATAATAATGTCCTATTGATGTTTATTTTGCACACCGTAACACAGCGACGATAAGACGTCATCGACGTCAGGTCGAGAAATAATGTAACAAATTGGTGTTTACCAATCATCAAGTCATGAAGAAACATCAGTTCGGAAGGGGGCACTGACATGGGGAAATGAACTGATAAGAAACTCCTACTCCGTCTTTGAAATCATTTTACCAAAATTGCTTAGTCTTCTTATGATACCATAAGAACCATGCATCGTTATCCGTAAGTCTTGTTTGTCAAAGAAGTATTAATATTTCAAATATGCGCTTATTTGGCGATTTCTTGGGATAGCAGATAACAATGTGATTACAGTTTTTGAATGCATTTGTAGGTACGAGAACGGTATTTAGAGGACAAATGTGCGTACGGGTCATCTGATGTTAAGTGATCACCGCCGCCCACATTCTCTTTCAACACTAGAGGAATCACAGGAGCGTTAGCGTTTTAGAAAGACGTACGCGCTTTTTTGAAAGTCCCCGTGTCGTATTGTCCCGGAAACACCGGACAAGGAAACTCATTCCACAGGTTTGGTGTACGAAAGAAGATGACGAAAGTTCCTTTAAAAACACATTGTGGAGGAACTCCTCACATTAAGATGGTCGGAATGAAATTCTAATTTGTGGCGTGTCGCTTTGTGATCCAACCGTTCTCAGAGCACCGCGACCGCGTCCCCGACAATTCGATTCCTATGTTAGAAAAGAGTATGGGCCATGATTAACATGGTTCTGAATAGGGTAGGCCTGCCTAATTGCCTATATGGTATGAATACGATTATCGTGGTCAACTTGTTGAAAATAACCTTTCGATATGAACGAGAACTTCATCCTGTTTTATTAAAACATCATACAAACCTTGCTGCAGCAACAGCAAGACAGCGCAGAGCAGCGCCGTCTTCACAGTGATCGTCATCGTTGCATTCCACACGCAAGATCTGCACACAACAACAAACAAACCTTAATCTTAAATACAAAAGCAATAAAGAATAAAATCATACTAAATGATCGGTATGGCACTGGTCTTCCAAAACTGGAATCGACTCAGATACAGTTGTGTCCATACTTTAATAAGCACAACACTGATTTTCATTAGCCCCATTGTGTGACGTTTGGAGCCATATTTCGGCGAATATCTTGTGAACCGCTTGATACAACATGTTAACCCTTTCAGAAGGTTTCAGGAATGTGTGCTATCAAAAGAAAAACAAAACAAACGGACAAACAAAAAAAAATCTAAATTCAACTCTTCTTTTACCATATTATTCTATTGTCAACTGTCTGTGCGATCGTCAACCGGCTTCGTCGCGTACGTAATAAAAACAAGCGGCCAGTGGACACACATACACCAATTGTAGAATTGCAACCGTTTCGCGCGGTCGTATGAAGCTTAGTCTCTGTACCGTTTTTTACTCATGTGGCGATATAGTCGGTAAAATAATATTTTCAGTTTATTCGTAAGCATTCTGCATGTTTTTGGTTTCTTCTCAGGTATAACTTAATACCATTTTTATTTGTAAGTCCGTAAGAGTATATCAGTAAGTAATGCATTGGAATATGTTTTTGACACTTAATGTGCCGCTGGAAAACTGTTTAGGATCTCAGTCATAATAGTACCAGAGTTTTTAAGGAAAAGCTTTTAGCTTTTGTTATATAACGAAAAACAAAAGCTTTGTTTTTTAGTGTATTAAGTTTCATTAAGTTAATTTTATCACTTATTCAATTTTGGATGGTTGTTGTCTTAAAGTATATTATTGTTTGAATTAAGTTTATAAAGCGTTGAAGTTTTTTTGCTCAGGAGTATCTAAAGAGAGTCTTCCGACACGTTGATCACAAAACGCTTATCATCACCAACAGACTTATCAACAAACCAGACGTCGGATTCTTATACGACAAACACGCGCATCAGTATTCATAACTAATTGCAGCCATGCAGTTGCAAAACTTTTCGTAATATAAAACTAAGCGCGGCTTATGAGTGTAAGTATTCTCGTAATTTTGCAGCATAATATAATACTTAATAGTTTGTTGCAACCTTAATGTTAAAGTTTGTATTTATGCATTAAGTTGTCAACTACACTATACACATTTATTATTAGATGGTAAGTTTATTTTTCATTACATATATGAAATATTTGATATTTAAAGCGCTTTTTAACTTTGAACCTTACAGTCCGGTCAATTTAGACATTCGAAGTTACATAAGGTCCCAACAAGCTAAAAATCAGTGAAATTGTTCAAAACATAATTATAAACAATGTTTAAAAGTTCCCCATCATTCCCGTGTATGGAAATTCTTTTATTCAAGGTCAAAGGTCAAAAAAAATAGTTTTTCGCGAATTTCAGCAAAACGGCAAGTTTTATCATAAAAGTACTTTAGACAAAAATTGTATATCATAAAATTATCTATAAAAAATGTATCGATACTTTTTTTGTTACGAGCCACCGTTTCTGAGATATAACGATTCAAAGTTATAAAAGTTGTTATCGTCATAATATGCACACGTTTCCACGCCACCTATGAGGTAGTGTACTTAGCTCGTTTTTTATAAATTCCACTGATTTTCAGCTTGTTGGGACTTTATGTAACTTCACTCTCATTTTTTGGTCTAAATTGACCGGATTAGAAAGTTTATACGTATATTAAAAAACAGGCGAGCTACGTCTTGCACTCGCGATTTGTATGACACTTTGTGTAAGTGTGTGTCAATGGGTCAAAATACAGGGTAGTTCTAAAAACTATTTGTTTCGACGTTTTCACAGCTGTCATAGTCTATCTAGACCACAGAACAATTTAATTACCTATTCTGTGATCTAGACGTATAAATGATCTAAGCTTTAAGTACGAATCGAATTTGACTATCTATACTCTATTGGAAGGGTCAACGGCAGTAGGTCAAGAGGACGCTCCCCTATGCGCTGGACAGACCAGATCAAAGCCTTAACCAATACTCCCCTCAACACATGTGCCAGAGAAGCAATAGCCAGGGATAACTGGCGTAGAATCGTTCGTCGTTCGACGTGACCACGACTGCTCTGTCAAGAGTAATCCGACGAAGAAGAATCTATACTCTATGTATCTTATTAATAAACGCAATGTAAAGTTACTCCAACTTTAAAATGACTTCTCAGTGTCATGTAATTCTGTAGTGACATAGTTAAGATAAAGACATTTTTTTTTAATTTTAGAATAACTTTACTTCGCGTTATAACACAGTCAAGCTACAAAAGTATTCTAAATAAAATCTTAGGACTATCCTTGTCTATAAATAATCGGCAAAAAAAAATGCTAGTTAAAATCATACGTACTATTCTATGAACGCGCTTCGGTCGATTCCGATTCTTTCGGACCGAATTTGACTGGCAGATAACTTATATTACAAAGAGTACCTAGTATTTTTTTTATGTTTTTAAAGTGATCACTTCTGAGATAAATTACACAAATAAACGGAAAATTTATTGAGGTAGGCGTTACTTTGCGGAAATCCATAATTATACAAATGATTTAAGTTTTCTTTAGTGTTAATTCCGCTAATATTTGTTTTTAAACAATTCTACACGAGGCATCCTCAGGACGTGTTGTCTCGCCAAAATCTGGCACGAGACTCAAAGTCTCATTTAATTTGTTATACATAATTGCTTAAAAACAAATATTGGCGGAATTAACACTAAAGAAAACTTAAATCATTTGTATAAATAAACGGACAAGAAAATTTTATGAACGATGACGAACGACTCTGAAGCCACAACCTGAGAATTGAACAAAGCATACAAGATTTTATGACGATACGTAACTCGAACTGTTAGCTCAGTTGGAAAAAGCGCTCGCACGGAACGCGAGAGGTCGCGGGTTCGAGCCCCGCATCGTTCATAAGATTTTGTTTTCAGTTTTATTTGTGTAAGAGTAGTACACATATCGACAAGTAGAAAAAGAAGAAGGGTTCTGTGCAAAAAATGCGGGATGTCCGTGGCAATGAAATCAAAGAGTAAAAAAAAAAATCAAGGAGTTCTTGAATAAACCAACAATGATAAGATACATAATAGCTTTAAGGGTAAATGTTGTACACTTTTATAATAAAGTCCCAGCTACTGTTCAGGCATTATGTATAAATAAATTTAAATGTTTTATTAAAAAATGGCTCTGTCGTAAATCCTATTACTCCACAGCTGAATATCTAAGTTATCGGTCAGCCTGGGACTAGATTATGATTATTTTATAGCAATAACAATGACAATACAATATTGTATATTGTATTAATAAGAGCGCAAAAAAAGAATGCTGTGACAGTTTCTTGCGCCGCTTCTGAGAGAGAATCTCAGAGCGCCATTTGCTTCCGAAGCGGTGGTAGTATTAGAAATGACATAAAAAGAATTCTAAAGGAATCAATTTTGAGAAAATGAATGCCTTTTATGCCTTTTTAATCTAGCAATTACAAAACAAAAGTATTACGTTATTCAAAAGAATTGTTAAAAAACGTTTGTGTGGTAACGGTTACTATATAACATATATGACTTTCTTAATGATACCACAGTTTGGGAGTGAAGCGACCGCCCTCAGGCTATTAAATAATAAATTTAATTGTACAATATTTACTTTGTAAACGTATTTTTTCGATGAAAAAAAAAGCCCGCTGAGTTTGTGGCGCCCGTTCTACAGGTATTCGTTTAAGAATGGGTGGTAGTTTTTGACTTTCAATAAGTGATGTCACATCCTATTCTTTGCAACAAAAATATTTGAATTTGAATAGGTCCAGATTGGCAGGCTTTGAGCTAAGTGTAAGTTAAGTTAAAGTGATATTAAAATAAAAGATAAAACAAAAGGGATCACGTCATGATAATTATCAATATTCAGAACGTGCGAAACGCCGGCCTTGTGCCACTAACCATTTTATGTCGAGCGTTCACGCGCAATGCAAATGCGTTCGGAATTTTAAAAAGCGACCAAGTGCGAGTCGGACTTGCCCATGAAGGGCTCCGTAGCAGCAAGTAATCTTAATATAATTTTTGTTGGCTTTAACTCATTTCGAACACCCAAACTCGTAACTGTTTCGGGTTCATACGCGTAAATCCAGGATTCGTCACCTGATACGATGTTGTATACAGCATTTGAGGATCCTGCGTGGAATCTTTCGAGAGTTCTGACGTACCAAGTAACGCGAGCCGCTTTTTGCTCTTCACAGAGCAAATGCAGTATCCATCGGGAAAACAACTTTTTACACCTAATTGTTCATGCAAGATTATTTGTATTTGACTCATGCCAATGTCTAAAGTTGCCTGAATTTCGCGGTATGTCACATGGCGATCTTCCTCAATCAGCTTACGCACAGCATCAACGTTTTCTTTGGTGACTGCAGGTTTTGGACGACCTTGTCGGGGATCATCACTGAGCTTGACACGTCGACGTTGAAATTCAGCAAACCAGCGATAAATTGTGGTATTGGATGGGGCTTCATCACCAAATGCAAAAATCAACTGGTCAACACACTGTATTTGTGTTAAACCACTTCGAAAGTCATAATAAATCATCGCTCTAGAATTTTCTCGAGTCAATTCCATTTTCCACGACTAAACTAGTTTGACTTTTTAATTTGACGTTTAAATATGACAGTAACAGTGACAATATGACAGAAATATTCCATTCCCGATACTTTTAGTGCAGCCTGTATAATATAAAAGTTCTTGTAGTTCGTTGTCACTTTGATCGATGTTTTAATAATAAAGTATTTAAAAAAATTTTTTGTGTATAAATTGATGTTTCTATGATGCCTAGTAGTTATTATTGTGAAACATTTTTTTACATTTTGCGTCCATCTATTGCATGTCGCATAACATAAGGCCGCGGTGTAGGAGTCTTCACTCATGAATCATCAGTCTAAGGCGCCAGGGTTTGGTTATGGAAAAGGAGGATAAACGAGCGTAGCCCGTGGTGGTGTTAAGTGCTCATCGCCGAACACAATCTCTTGCAACACCAGAGGATTCACAGGAGCGTTGCCAGCCTTTAAGTGAGATTTACGCGCTTTTTTTTAAGGTAACCTTGATGTCGTACCGTCCCGGAAACACCGCACAAGAATGCTCATTCCACAGCTTTGTTGTAGGTACGTGGAAGATCCGCACTGTGGAGGACCGCCACACATCCAGATGGTGGGGATGATATCCTAATTTGTGGCGTGTCGTGCGAAGGTGGAATTCGGCGGCAGGAATCAGCTGAAACAGCTCTTCGGAACACTCCCCGTGATAAATGCGGTAGAAGACACACAAGCGACGTCTCTACGCAACGCCAAGTGATCCAGCCGCAATGTTTGGAGAGAGGGAGGTTGGTTCGAACACCACACACGTCAAAGGCTTTATTATTAAAATATATATAATAAAAAAATATTTATGAAAAAGCAAAGCATAATATAAATTTTAAATAATTTTTTCTTTCGATTATTATGTTTATATAATTAGCTTCATAGAACCACACATATGTCTATTTTTAGTTTAATTTTTTTATAGATATAGGAATGTTCGCTGTATAATCCTGCATCACCTTGTTTATATCAGATACATTGCTGTACTCCGTATAGTGAATTTTGTTCACAAATACCGACTTTTATTTATGTATTAGATTTAATAATATGACTTATGGAATTCTGGGCTTTATTTCGACGTAATAAGGACCACAACTTTAGTAGAATATTATATTTATGCCAGAACACGCTTATAAACAGTTTTTATATGACACTGAGCTGTTACACTCGGAAATGTAACAGAGTAAATTTTCCCACAATGTACACAATTTTATATAATATAGATGTTATTTTTTTCATAATAATAAAGCACAAAAATTGTGTATTTCATATTATCACTCTCGCTTTGATCATGTTTTCAGATGTTTCGTGTGGTCTTAGCATATGACGTCTTTCTTCAGACTTACATGGATATGGATGATATAAGGAACAATGGATATTTAAGGCTAACTGAAAGGCACTAAAGCCTACATAGTAAAGCCTATTATATACAAAAATAATTATTCAAATCCAACTGATGTTGAGATAAAGAGTGTTAAAAAAAAATGCTAATGAATGTATTTTTTTATGAATATAAGGGACGAGACCAGCAGGAAGTTCAGCTGATGGTAATAGATACGCCCTGCCCATTAAAATGCAGTGCCGCTCAGGATTCTTGAAAAACCAAAAAATTCTGAGGGGCAATACAATTGCGCTCCTGAACTTGAGACGTAAGATGTTAGTAAGTCTCATTTGCCCAGTAATTTCACTAGCTACAACGCCCTTCAGACCAAAACACTGTAATGTAATATTACTGCTTCACGTCAGAAATAGGCACCGTTGTGGTACCCATAATCTATCAGGCATCCTGTGCAAAGGAGCCTCCCGCTCGTATTGAACTGATGATCATAAAATTTGTTAAACAAATATTTTCAAATTACATCACCTTTCATACAAAAGCCCATTAATTTTAAAGTGCTTATGTAGACACTTTGTAAACTTCATCACCCGTCACACAAAACACTGAGTGCCTTCTGTACAAACAGTTCTAAAAATAATAGTGAAGCACCACAGCTCAGTGACTCGTCATAATATGAAGTGAGTGAACTCTTGAATCTTGGCGCAAAGCTCAGTTGACGCAATATGAAATGTGACTGTACAATGTAGACTTTAAACACGTCATGGTATTTAGATGGTATCTTTGAAAACTCAAGCTCAAATCTCTGAGCTTGATCTTCCATCTGGCCGCACCCTCTAATTAAAGGGGATTAAGGCACAACCGAAAAATTATACCGATTAATTAAATTAAACTATAATATTAATTTATTAAATTATACAATACCACCCATTCCAAAAAGAATGCCTCATATCTGAGAAGAATGAGCGCTACAAACATACATAGTTCGACGGACATGTGGCCGTTGGGGCAGTAAAGTCCTTGAATGGCGATCACGTACCGGAAGACGCAGTGTTGGTATAATATGGTGGTTGACGCATCTTTGGGGGAGGCCTTTGTCCAGCAATGGACGTCTTCCGGCTGATGATGAAGCCACAATTAGTACACATCAGTACTTTTACTTCATACTAGAGCACCCGAATCGACACACGCACATAAACACGATTTACACGCCCGCTAAGCAATCTTGGGGAGACTATACTATTGAGTACCACGCCGTACGCCGCCGAGACTGGTGCCTGTCCGAGTTAATTAAGATTTTAGTAAAATTCAAACATTTTTATTCAAAATAGGATGTGACATCTCTTATTGAGAGTCAAAACTTCCACCCCCACCCATTCCAAATACAATACCTGAGAAGAATGGGCGCAACAAACTCAGCGGGCTTTTTTTTTTAATCTTTTTTTATGTACGAACCCTAGCGCTCCGCCCAGAGTAAAGTATAAATTTCAAGGAGACCGCTGATGTACGCTACTATACTATTGTGATTAAGAGAGCTGAGAAATGGAGTAAATCTGTAATAAATTATACCTACCTAATCTACAAGATCGCAAACGTTTGTAACTGGCTTGCAGGCAACTTATGATCGAAATTAGCTAAGGAAAGAGATACTGGAAAAAGTTGAATGAGACCTTTTGTTTGTTCACGAAATATAGGTACTTGCAAGGCGCTACATTTTTACTTTTTTTGTTGTTAAATTCAGCCTGAACCAATTCGGGTTAAGCGACTAGGATAGCATGATAGTTAAAGATTACAGACTTACAATACAAGCGTATACACAAACAAGGCGTGCGAGAGAGAAGATCATCATTACACCGAAGCTAAGTGGAGAGGAGATACACAAATAACATTTGAAAAATAAAATTTTATGAACGATGCGGGATTCGAACCCACGACCTCCAGCGGAATCCTAAAAGTGAGGGTTATCACTTTAAAAACATAACATATTGTTTCTAAACAAATTGTAAATCTATTTACAAGAGCGACATCTCAGGTCAATTTCCTATTATGCAAATATTGGGGTTGAGCAGGCTATCAACTGTAAAGTAGATCCTGTAGATGAAGCCACAACCTGAGAGTTGAACAAAGCAAACGGAATTTTATAACGAGGCGGTACTCGAACGGTTAGCTCAGTTGGTTAGAGCACCGGCACGGAACGCTGGAGGTCGTGGGTTCGAATCCCGCATCGTTTATAAAATTTTGTTTGTGTATTAATCGTAGAAGTGAGGGTTATCACTTTAAAAACATAACATATTGTGGAGAGGAGATATGGAATTAACGAAATCTGACTGGTTATCAAAATACATCTCCCCTCATCTCCGCTTTGCGTAACCATAACCAAGTAAGATGGAAAAGGAAAGCGAAAATATTAATCTAGCTAACGCACACAATGACAAATTAATATCACACATTATTGTTCTGTCAGGCCGCCTAGATACGCTAGTAAATCGCTTCTTTTCTCACAGAGAGCCATTTGTTTCCGAAGCGATAGTAGTATCTAGTAGTTATTAGAAATGACATCAAAAAGAATTCTAAAGGAATCAATTTTGAGAAAATAAATGCCTTTATGCCTTTAAATGTATCTTTTTATTCTATGGTCGTTACCCTCTATATTGTTAAGATATTATGTACGGAGGCCTGTCGTTTAGAAAGTGAATTAGTTTGTCAAAGCGGACACGAGTCGAATACAAAGCTACTTTAGTGGCGATGGTAGACTTGAGTCGTGGATCGTGATAAATTTCACTTAGCCATCTTTGCAGAGGTCAATCACTTTAAGGCGTGTGGTATCGTGAAACGATCATCTTAGAAACTAATACTTTGTAACGAGTTAATTGACAGAATAAGTAAGTAAAGTATATGATTTTTTATATCTTTATTAATACTAATAGAGGGTTTGATCACAGATCACATGCCTCAACATCATAAAAGTACAATCAACAACAAAAAAACACATTTTATATAATCGCCTACCAAAACCTAACTTAAACATACTTTATGTTAATTTTTTTAAAGTGATAACCCTCACTTCTAGGATTAATACACAAATAAAATTTGTAAAACAAAATTTTATGAACGATGCGGGACTCGAACCCACGACCTCCAGCGTTCCGTGCCGGTGCTTTAACCAACTGAGCTAACAGTTCAAGTAACGTATCGTTATAAAATCTTGTATGCTTTGTTCAACTCTCATGTTGTGGCTTCATCTACAGGAACGCCGATTACCTTAAATAAATTAATAATTAACTATTAAATATTAATTCTTAAATCTTAGCTTCCTCTGAAAGGGGGAGAGCCAATGTAAGATTACATTCTCCTATCTCATACAAGTTCATTTGGAATTTCGGAGAAAATTTTATTCTTTCAGCCTCGATTCGGAGACATTCTATCAACCATAATATGGTATGCATCCTCAATTCTATCGTATTCTACACATAAAGGTGAAGTAACTTTACCCATGAGATACGCAAAGTTATTCAGTGGAATATGTCCAGATCGAAGTCTCAAAGCTGTAGCAATGTACAACCTGGGTCATATTAACATTTACGAACCAAATATGAGTATATGTCATCGTAGGGACTGATATGTCATCGGCCATCTGAGCGTTTAAAAATATTGTAAAACGTAAAATGATATGTGATTTAAATTGATGATATGAAGTAGTTTTTAAATATTAATTTGCTAAACTACTGGTGATATTTTCATGTTTCTTACAAGAAATATAATATTTTAAGCTTTATTGACACAACATAGTATGTACCTAGTTAATGTGTCAATACGATTTAAGAACTTTATATCTCAGAAGAATAAAGCTATGAATTATTATGAATTTGTTAAAGAAAGGCTAAATAAATGTACATGTATAATTAGTCCGGGCAATTTAGACCAAAAAATGAGAGTGAAGTTACATAAAGTCCCAACAAGCTAAAAATCAGTGAAATTGTTCAAAACATAATTATAAACAACGTTAAAAGTTACATAAAGCCCCAACAAGCTGAAAATCAGTGAAATTATTCAAAACATAATTATAAACAATGTTTAAAAGTTCCCCATCATTTCCGTGTAAGGAATTTTTTTTATTCAAGGTCAAAGGTCATAAAAATGAGTTTTTCGCGATTTTCAGCAAAACGGTAAGTTTTATCATAAAAGTACCTCAGACAAAAATTGTAGATCATAAAATTATCTATAAAAAAATTATCAATACTTTTTTTCTTACGAGCCTCCGTTTCTGAGATATAACCATTCAAAATGTTATAAAAACGCGCTAAGTACACTACCTCATAGGTGGCGTGGAAACGTGTGCATATTATGACGATAACAACTTTTATACCCCTTTAAATACCCCTTATTATTACAGTTGGAGCCATGCTAATCATTCAATCTAATACTATTTAACAAGACATAGTTTTGTAAAGAAAATTGTATTATGTTTGTAACAAATTAAAAATGCTTCTAATTATGAATTGTAACAATGGCAATGAGAGGTAACCTAGCTCCGCTCAATTCCTCAAGGCCGTTGACTCGGTCCCCAGCCTTAAATAGGCGTAACTCACCTACGAATCCTGAACGACTACGGCGCGGCATGGGTCAAGTAGGCGTCACTGCCTACGCTAGCGCGCGGCTTCTAGATTACTTACGGGTTATTCCGATATTAAAGAAAATTAATTAATAATTAAGGTGAATTATGTATTTTTTTAAATTATATTTTAATGATTAAGTATAAGTAGGTAGATACGTACGCTCATGTTAATATCCACCCGCACGTTAATATCACCATTGTAACTACTACTCAGGGGCGTGCATTGGTTTTTTAGCAAGGTAGGCACTGCACACTCGTACTACGAAGCTGTGGAATGAGCTTCCTTGTGCGGTGTTTCCGGGACGATACGACATGGGTACCTTCAAGAAAAGCGCCTACACCTTCCTTAAAGGCCGGCAACGCTCTTGTGATTCCTCTGGTGTTGCAAGAGAGTGTGGGCGGCGGTGATCATCTAACACCAGGTGACCCGTACGCTCGTTTGTCCTCCTATTCCATAAAAAAAGGCGAATTACACTTAACCAGAGTATTTTTTGGGAAAGAAATTGTCCAATTGAACCCCCTCAACTCAACTCAAATTTGCGCGTTTACCTCGCCTAGTATCGGAATACTGGGTCTCGAAATTTCGAGCGATTGCCAATTCCGTGGCCATCTGGAGGGCAAAGCCAAATTGGCTTCAAAGAACAAGGCGTCATAAATAGAGCACGGCAATACGTCAAGCCGGCCCACATTCTAGCGCTCTATAAAGCGCAGGTGGAGTATTGCTGTCATCTCTGGTCTGGCGCACCCCAGTATCAGCTCGATCCATTTGACCGCGTGCAACGCAGAGGAGCTCGAATTGTCGGGGACCTAGCGCTCTGTGAATGGCTGGATCACTTGGCGTTGCGTATAGACGTCGCTTCATTGTGTCTTCTACCGCATTTATCACGGGGAGTGTTCCGAAGAGCTGTTTAACCCGATTCCTGCCGCCGAATTCCACCTTCGCACGACACGCCACTCCACAGTGCGGTTTTCAAGGAGCTTTCTTCCTCGTACTACGCAGCTTTGGAATGAGCTTCCTTGTGCGGTGTTTCCGGGACGATACGACATGGGTACCTTCAAAAAAAGCGCGTACACCTTCCTTTAAGGCCGGCAACGCTCTTGTGATTCCTCTGGTGTTGCAAGAGAATGTGGGCGGCAGTGATCACTTAACACCAGGTGATCCGTACGCTCGTTTGTCCTCCTACTCCATAAAAAAAAAGATTCAATTCTACTCTTCAACTGTTTATTAAGCTGCGCAAATTTTCTTCATAATATCCGAACCTATTAATCACGAAGTTGCTACATTTGACGATAAATCACTGTAAAATACGTCTGGAACACCGACAATTTATAATTACAGTGTCAGCAATTGAAATGAGTTATAATGTACTAGAACCATACAACGTTGTGTTTCCCAGAACCATTCCCGGCTTGTACGTGACTGTGGCGCGGATATTGTAAACAATGAAGTTTATGAAACCGTGCTAAAGTGTCAGAGTTCAAACTGGTTTGTTCAAGGTAAAACTTTCGTTTTTACTGCGTCGCTTAGTGCGAACATAATGGCCCTTTCACACACGTATGTACAGTCGTTTATCGTTAATGCGTTACAACTTTGTTCTTTTATTTAAATATTTACTTAGTAAAAAATTTTTAACAAAAAATCAACCGACTTCAAAAACACTATTTCAAAACAATAGATATAATATCCACTAAAAAGTATAAAAATAATTGCGTATTTTTATACAATCTAATTAATTAATCTTATTCTAGTTACGATTATTGGCATTTTTGGAATCGGTGTCCTTCCGCCGCGAATCACTCTCGCCTCCTCACAACTCAAGCACATCTCACCTATAACTATGTATGTAGTTACAAACCTATCTTGGATGACACCGACTTCAAGAATTAAAATAATCGTAACAGGAGTAAGATCAATTAATTAGATAGTATAAAAATACGCAATTATTTTTATAGTTATTAGTGCATATTATATCTGACGAGGAAAGAACCTCTGTATTGTTTTTAAAAGGTGTGACGTCATTACTGTCGACATCACAATTGCTATCTTGCTTAAGATCACTCAATGGTTCTTCCAAAGAAAACTACACGCGTAAGTATTTTATTACTTTCGTTTATTCAACGGGCAGCGTTACGACGTCCCAAAGAGGTCCGTACCGTACGACAGCCCGAGCACGACTGACTCAAGTGTCGACCGTGCGGCTGTATTTATAGGACCCGGCGCACGTGCTAATCCACGTGTTTTGAAATGCGGTCGTATTTATGGGGCTCAGTGCACGTACACGTGTTTTACATTCATGTTGTTTTTACAATAATTTCACATCACAATGTAATTAAACTTAATTATTCTCTTTTTTATAATAAGTGTGTTGTAGTATTTGCGCCGATATATGTATTGTTTTGAAATAGTGTTTTTGAAGTCAGTTGATTTTTTTTTATTTTATGACTTTTAGTAAATTTGAAGTACACTAACTAACAATTTGGCTAAATATGTGTAGATATACTAAATTTTATAATGCAGCAATGAACGTAAGCGCTTTGCAATTAGATTACAGACAGTTAGAAATTCTGCCACAGATCGCACCCTTACTGTAAGTCGTTAAGGAGTTCCATTGATCATCATATTCGACTACGACAATTACTTGACCATAACTATGTTATGGTAAATGACTTAAATATCCGGATAGCATAAAAAAGATTTTGCCGAGTATCGGTAATTTGCTCCTAAGAATTGAAGCGTTCCGTTACTTGGTCATGGATTCCGTAATCAGAACCTAACCAAACTCTCACCAAACTATCTTTCAGTATATCCTTTCCAATAAAAAAAGAATCATCAAAATCGGTTGGCGTGATATTGTGTTATTCGTAAATTTATCATCCACTTTGCTATACGTATGTATAGCAAATTTAAGACTTTTATGGTTTTCTCATGGGTGCCATTGTCAGATCTGGACCAAATGGGACCACACGGGAGGCACCAGCTTTAAAATAAAAAAAGAATTATCAAAATCGGTTCACCCAGTCGAAAGTTTTGAGGTAACAAACATAAAAAAATACCGACGAATTGAGAACCTCCTCCTTTTTTGAAGTCGGATAAAAAGTAAGAGTTTAATTACTAACTGTGACAGTAACCACAACCATCATGTTCACGAAGCCTTCTTACACAAACAATGAATTCAAGCTCTAAAGTTTGATGCATCAAATATACGATAATTTATTACATTTAATTCTTTATTACTTTTCATGAAATATTTTATATAATTTATACACGACTCATTAATTGGATGCAGCTTACAAACTAATTTTTTATGTATATTACAGCCATTGTAAAATACCATATTTGATTGTAAAGAGTGGCCGTTGAGTTTCTTATATATTCTTCTCACGAGCTCAACTTTCTACGAACATATGGTTAATTCAGTAATTTAAAAGAAATATTTGTAGTAACGATTCAGAAGCGCTTATTTTCTTTAACTTTGAGGATTTAGAATGAAGTTATATAGCTTACCATGCCATCTTATCATAACGCCTTAGAAAAAAATCAGCTCAACGGGTTAGGAATAATTATGTTAAAATTTCCATAAAAAAATATAACTTATTTTATACGTCTAGATAGAGGCTCTTGCTGCTAGACAACCGATGAAAACAGGCCAGGTTTATTCCTTTAGTGTACGTAACAGGCTACGTCTTACACTCGCGATTTGTATGTCAGTTTGTGTACGTACATACGTAGTTTGTTTCGTCGTTTTCACAGCAGTCACAGTCTATTTAGACGCATAAATGATCTAAGAAAAAAATAAAGATTGAATTTTATGTCATGCGATATAAGTTTGTGTGAAGGGGTCTTTAGATGACTTGCGGCTTCAAGCCGGACGTGACGCTACGTTTTGTAAAGTCCTACTTGATGGTATTGTGGTTTTTGGAACAGGATTTTATATACATTACTTAGTCAATATTATTGTGGTTGCTTATCTATGGTTCTATTTAAGCTGGGTAGTCTTAGGTTAAGGATTGGTCTGCGCTACGCTCCAATAGATACCGATTACAAAATTTGAGAGATGCCATTGAGTGTCAAGATGCTACGCACTATTTTAGCTATTGTTCTATGTTAGTGCAGTATCTAGTTGAAGCGCAGCGGAGACCAATCCTTAATCTAAGATTAGAGTATTATTTGATCGGTGTTAACGAATTTACCAGTGTTTACTGTAATGATCGGTGCCCAGCTTGAACACAGGTTTGTTTTCTTATTATACCTGAAACAAATACACATAATGTTAGATTATAATGGACAATCACAGATAATATAACTTAAGGGCTTCACACACGGCAACTATAATGTATATTAATGTACATTACATTCCAGATTTATAGCTTTAAATTAATGTATGACACACACAAAAAGTAGTATAATGAATCTTTCCGTTCATTCCATTGGTATACGACCCGACTTTGTATTGAGATTTTTAAAAATGTAACGAAATATAAATGTATATTTTCGTATCGCTCTGTATCTTAGCATAATATGAAGATGTGAAAATGTACATTATAACTATCGTGTGTGGTATTCTGTTGATATCTATAGAAAGATGTAGTGAGATGTATCGTGCTACATTGTGTCTGTCTAATTCATAATGACTTAACGGAGATTTAAAACATTGCTAATATACCTACGCTTGTTAAAAAATGGTATTCATAATCGCATATTAGAGCTAAAACGCTCATTATCTCTTCGATAAAGCTGACATGACTTATAGTAGCTAGGACCCTTTTATAAACATATTTTAAACACTCGAACGCAAAAAACATTATAAGTCTGTTTCCATTGACAGTTCCTCATTAAATTAGTTAAAATCATGTTTTTTTTTGTAAGAAATGGCAACATTGCGTACTATAGAGACGTATTAGTTATGGGAGATTTATTTAACGAATATGAATAAGGAATTTTAATGAACGTTCGATAGGCTTAAAACACGTTTTATCTCATATAGCTTTATACCTTCGAAAAGCGTTTTATTATGATTTATGAATAAGGCAGTATATCTTTATGTAATAGCTACCGTGTGGGAAGAGCCTTATATAAATCATATATTGTGTTAGTTATAACTTAATAAAAAATCTTTGATTTAGGGCGAACACCACATAAGTGGCATAATAAGGTGTCATATAACGTCGAAATTAATTAAAACACGTAAGAGAAGAACAAATCTTCAAGCAACACGGTTGATTACTGAGCCGTGACGTCACTCGATCTAAATTGTATTTCAGTTTTTATTGCATTAAGTGATCCCAATATTTATATCAAAACTAGGCGATTTTGTAGAATCCGTTGATTATAATATATTTGTTTTTTTTATTAAATCGTTTATTCTTTGATTTTTATTTTCAAAATGCCTATCCGTTTATTTTATCTAGGTCTACAAAAATGATACCCGAGTAATATTATTTGATTGAAAACTTCTTTAGCGGCGTTGAGCACTTTTCTTGGGATGGATATAAAATGTTAAACTCGCGTCAGGACACGTGGCCTGATCGAAAATTTGTAAGACAGTCGTTGAAAATGGAAGTTTTATACTTCTAACTGATTATAAGTTCGACTATTTCAACTTAATGATCATACGATCATTGGACCAGTGGTTGAATCATTATGATTGCATAGCGAGGTCGAGGGATCGAATCTCAGTCGTGAAATATTTCTTCAGTTTATTTGTTTTTTAAGCCTTGTCATTAGCGAAGACTCTCCAAGGCTTAAGGCGATAGTTAAACTTGTATTTCTTTGTTGAAGTTTTCACTTCTGCTGGCATTCCCGGAGTGCAACCAGTATTTTTACACGCTTTTTATTAGCTTCACCTGTATGTATGTTTGTTTGTAACGGACTAATTTGGACGCGATTTTCACCCAATTTAAATAGCCAGATTTCGTTCAAAGTTCGTAGATTTATCGAGGACCAATGACAATACATTAATTTGATAAAATAATTCCATTTTTCAATTTGCAAAATAGGATTTTTCTTCATTTATATAATTTTCATCTATCGTCTATAAGGTAGGAATCGATGTTAATTTTAAATTTCACACATTATCTTTAACAGATTTATGTAGTATTAGAAAATTTTCGAATACCAAAGAGATTTTTTCTATAAAAAGCGTGTTTTTTAGTTTTCTTTTTAACTACTATTTATTTATTCTATATTTGTTGAACCCTATTGATTTGTAAGTGGGATTACTGGATTCGATGTCTATGCATGCGCGACCAATAAAATTCGAGAGAATATATACAAGCAATGATTGATGCAATTTCACTGTTAAGTTATATTTTACGTATACAGCGGCACCTACATGCTTCACGGTGAAAGTATGAGTGTCCACTAGCGTGGAACGCGCTGCAGATTATTTTTAAATTGTCCGACGTTTTAAACGAGAGTTGATATTTGAAATGACATACGTCTACGGACGAGCCACACATTTTTTATTGCTCTATTTTCAGCAATCGCACGCAGACTTAACCGAAGTGACTGACGTATCGCGAGTTTAAGTGACGTAGCTGTCATGCACACTACAGTAATAAACCTGGCCTGTTGCCATGCGTTGCCTAATAACAAGAGTCTCTAAACGTATAAATTATGTAAGCAAGAAATGTATATGTCGCAGGGAAATGATAATAACAGAGATTTGGTCAATTCCCTAAGTAATTTGATCACATCACGGAGTATGTTTAAAGACCAACACGATTTTATCATTTCTCTAAACAAATCTAGTGATTTCATCAAATGCCAGGGTTAGTTCCGTGAAATGACAATAAGTGACGCGACTAGAAGAACTTAGGATGTAAAAGCGAGTGAAGCGAGCTTCAGACTTGAGTCATACCCCTACACGGTCAGGTTAGGTAGAAGTTGTGGTTTTTTTTTAATAATATGGGCCTGGGCTACTATTTGGCCTTAGATAAACATTTATCTGTTTTGGGGTTAGGTTACATTTATTAGATTTTTAAGAGAATGGTGCGTTAACTTGTAATGGGAGTGGGGGAGTAAGCCAAGGGACAGAGGACAACTCCCTCCCTCCCCCTACCCTCTCACCCCCTCCACCTGCGACACGATACTAAATTCTAACCAAATTATGTCTTAGTCTGACCAAATAAACCTTTTAGATACCAGAATAAAGACTTTTTGCCATTTCACTCTCAACTCTGGAATTTGGTCAGATTACGAGATATGTTTCGAGAAATAATAAAACCGTGTTGTTATTTTTACATCCTCCGAGATATGACCAAATCACTGTTTTTATCATATTCCTGCGACATATACATACTTTGGATTGAAGATTTGCTAAACGTCTAAAAAAATAACTTAATCATTGCCTGTTGATCTGTCTTTTGCATAATTCGGCATATTGGAAACTTATATCGATTTTCAATACCGAGCCAGTTTCCCTTAGTCGGTATGAGCGGACATTACCCGAAGGAACGATATGACTCAATCTCATTTTTTTTATGGAATAGGAGGACAAACGAGCGTACGGGTCACCTGTTCTTAAGTGATCACCGCCGCCCACAATCTCTTGCAATACCAGAGGAATCACAGGAGCGTTGCCGGCCTTTAAGGAAGGTGTACGCGATTTTTTTGAAGGTACCCATGTCGTATCGTCCCGTAAACACCGCACAAGGAAGTTCATTCCACAGCTTTGTAGTACGTGGAAGAAAGCCCTTTGAAAACCGCACTGTGGAGGACCGCCACACATCCAGATGGTGAGGATGATATCCTAACTTGTGACGTGTCGAGCTAAGGTGGAATTCGGCGGCAGGAATCAGTTAATCATTTCCTAAAGAAGTTACAGCTCACCGCTTAGGATTGTGCTAAATACCTTCATGTAAAGTTAATTCTTTAGCTAAGATTATTTGTGTAAAGAACGATTATGTAATTTTCTAAGCATATATTAGTCTTAATATCATATAACCGTGTGTTGTTTGCATGTTTCATGCACTTTCATACGCTAATTATAAAGATTGTATGTTGAAATTTGCAAAAGTTACCACTTATGATTACGGAAACGTTACATGACGGGGAAAGTTGTCTTAGAAGGTATAGTTAGCAAGACAGTCCGGATATTCTCTTATATTTTAATCATAGTTTAATTAACTAACTCGATTTTGCTAATATATTTCAGCATATTTTTTCAATTAACCTTTTCGAACTGAAAACTTCTTTAGCATCGTTGTGATTTGAAAGTCGATGGAACGAAAAAGCGAGACGATAAAGAGACAGACCCATAAATTCATAAGATTTAACGTGGGAGAAAATGTGATAGGAAGCATTATATAGTGCCTTGGTACCAGGCGATCATAGTCGAAGAAGAGATTGTTTTATGTAAGACGCGAGTATACTACTAGTAAATTGATTATACGTTTTTCAGATAAGTGTGCGCCAACAAGCATACAAACCGCCAAAAATTAAAAAAATCTTCTTCTTTCTTGTCTGTGTACACTTCGGAATTGAGTACAGAAGCTAGCCTAACGTCAATCGTAAGAGAGTCAAAAAGACGGTCAGAGCACAGCCTCATAAACTAACGACCAGTAAATTTGTTAAAATATCATTGTCCATCGGCCGTTCCCAATATATTATCTACAGATAGAGATAAATTACTACTTTCTACTGTCAGTAATGAGCTGTCAATAATCTGAAGCTGTCCCAATATACCTACCCGATAAGTCATTCATATCGCCTTATATTGGGACGCGTGAATTGCAATTTCCATACAAACTTCTATCACTGGTAAGCGTCCCATTGACAGTCAGCGTGTACGGATGTATCGACGGTAACTCAAGGTGAGTTTATTGGGACAGAAAAGTCAACGATAGTTACGATTTTTAACTCAAGTAAGAGATAGACTGAATTTTGGGAACGGCCGTTACAATATCACTAAAGTGAACCCGTGAAATTACAATGTCACTAAAACCAGGAAGTCGATTGACAATATACCGGTTAATAATAATATCACTGGTGAAATTATAATATTACGGCTTTGCCAATATACCTACGACATATTATATGACTATAATAAGGATTAAAAACGATTCGGTGTATCGCGGCCACAACGAAATCGAATAAAATATGAAACAACCAGACGTCAGGATACTTGAAATATTTTCCGCGCGCGTCGATGGTTTTGCCTCAGCGACACTTGAATGCCAGTCAACCATGAACAATAATAATAATAAGTCTTTATTTGTTGCAAAAAAAAATACAATTTTGCATAAAATTACCCTCGACCCCCAAACTAGGACAGCCCGTGACATGGGGATCAGTCTCTTCCCAGTTGTGCATTGTAAAATGTCAAATAACAAACATCAACATATTTTAAGGTCTAACAATGGAAGTTATGCAACAAATTATGAATACAAAAACTATTTTATATATAACTTAGGGCGTGTGTTGTGTGTTTGTGTGTGTATGTGTATGTGTGTGTGTGTATGAGTATGTGTTTAGCTTTTTATTTATCAAATGCTATACCTAATATAAGTAGTTGACATTGACATGCAATAAACAACTAGACTCAAAATCACGCTCAAAAAATGTCTGAAGCAAAACTCTACCTACGCGTCTATTAGGCAGAGTTTTCATTCAGCTGTGCTTCGACCGCGCTTTGAATGCAACTCCACGCAATAAGTTTTAAGTAAAAAGCCGTCCAAATAACAGTAATACAAACTTTAAAAGGATGGAGTATCGTATATCAGGTACTATTTCGTCATATTTCATTTTTAATCATTTTGCTAAATAATTACATTTCAATTGCTAAAACAAAGTGTTCTTGCCTCGTGTTCGCGTCTGTCTCGCACGTGACATAGTGTTACTACTTCTAATGAGCGTATACAATAGACTTGGGACATTACTGCCACGAAATAAGGTGTTAATTTGATTGAATGTTTTAATGTTTTCTGTATAAGTTAATGTTTACGTATATACAACGCCGCTCGGAACTTTTAATAGCCGATTGGGGGTCAAGGTGTGTATTATAGTTTAATATTTCGTCAATGGAGTCAGTCACTGGATTCGAAAAACGTTAACAATTAAAACGATTAAGTCTATTGTACGTCAATGCAGTCAGCCAACAGATTCGACAAACATAACAATAAAAAAAAACATTTTAAGCTTTTAAGTACTGCTTGCACAAATTGTAGTTTATAATTTTTTTAACCCAGAGTTTAATAAATGTATAATAGAAACGACTCGCGGTTCTCGGAAAAGTTTAAGTAAACCTGAGTTCATTTTTAAATTAATTTTAAAACTTCATAAACGTTCTTTTCTATGCCGCTCTCATAAAATAATGCCAATTTAAAAGTACGAGGATTTTTTCAAAAGATTTCTACACCGCTTAGTTTGCTTGTGGTGGCGTCGTGTTGTGGGTCGATTCCTTCCATAAAATATGGTTGAGGGAGGCGATGTCTGGTCCATGCGTCATGCAGAGGCTATGCCTAATTTTGGGCTAGAAACTATGTGTGCAGTGTGTCAACTATTATTGTTGTTAATTCTCCATTTGATCATCTAGTCACCAAAAGTATTTCCTGTTCACGACCACCACTGCGGTCGCTTCATTTTACACTCGACCACATTTAAGATTAGGTAAGGAACGACCCGCCCCATGTCACCACCACAAGCAATGATATCAAGCGAGCACCGAGAGAACTTAGTCAAATAACTACAAATAATTTAATATTATATATATATGCGCAAAACTCACCAAATACCTATAGCATAAATCATTTATACGTCTAGATAAATTGTGACAGCTGTAAAAGCGCCTAAAAAATTGAGGTTAACAGTTAACCTCTACTTTGAGTAATTTACACACACTTACATAAAGAGACACACAAATCGCACACTAAAGTAAAAACCTGGCTTGTTTTCAGGAAGAAGATCTATCTAAACGTATATATTATCTAATACCTATTATAGCACGGTATTAGTATCAAAGAGGATGTAAATACTACGTAAGAGATGGGACTGTTTAAGTAAAAATTGATTATAGTTTAGTATGAAACGTGCAGTGATTTGACATAAGTTTGGAATAGTAATAATTACAGTATGGCGATTGACGACGAAGTATAATCCGGATAAATTTGAAAGCGAACAGTTGCTTAAAACGTAGTGGATTTCGTGCATCTTCGTTTTTTTAAGGATTATAGCCGTCATCTGTCAATCTATCAATGACGGCACGTCTCATACAATCGAGTGAATCGCGTTTTTCTTAGAGAGTTTCGCTAGGCTGTTAGTATCAGCCTAGCCTTATTACGTAGTATTTGCATCCACAACGCTCCTGTGATTCCCTGGTGTTCCAAGAGAATGTGGGCGGCGGTGATTGCTTAACACCAGGTGACCCGTAAAAAGTTCTAGTCTTTTTTATTCGACGTTTTCACAGCTGTGATAGTCTATAGTCGGAAATGTTATTCAAGATCAAAAATGTAAACAAAGAAATGTCACTGTCAAAATGACAATTCAGAGATAACCAACATTTTTCTAGGTAATTTAATTATAAACTTATTTTGATTCATAGTATACATATAAAACATAAATAAGTATATAAAAAATAATTTGATTTACAAATGTCTTTATTTGATAATGGTTACCAAACATAAAATAGATAATTTAATAAGACTAGTCATACCTGTCACTACGGCCAAGATTTTTTGTAACATTATTTACGTTTCTCTTGTATAGACCAGCCAAATGTTTAGAGCTTCTATGTTATTGGCAGTGTCAAAGCAATGTTTGCACGAAAAATTAACAATTTAATTTTCGGATGTATTTTATGCTGTATTACAAAGAGAAAACAATGTACAGAATTTATTTTTATGTATTTAGACTAAACTTATAATTTTAAAACGATATTTTAGTATATTTCGACACGCACAATGGAAAAGGTTATTATTTTTAAGTTGGCAATATTTACATTTTTCATCTCGAATTAAAATATTTACGTATAAATGATCTAAGATTTAAAAGATGCCGCGGTACTGTACATCTTTTAAAATATCTACAGGATTTAATTAAAAGAGTTCTACCAACAAAGGTTTTATTGTGATGTTTGTATACTGCACTCCAGTGTTTTCTACGATGTTGACATTTTTTCCTCTATTCTTCTCGTTTGAAAGACAATGTCTTATGATGTTTACATTCCGCGTCTTATTATTTGAAGTTTCTTGCTTTTCATAACACTATTGTTTTAACCCTTGGGGATTAGATAGAAGAATTTTTTAGTGTGATGTGCTCAATTAAAACTAAAAGCAAAAAGATGTTATTCAAATTCAAATATTTTTATTCAAAATAGGATGTGACATCACTTATTGAAAGTCAAAAAACTACCACCCATTCCAAAATGAATGCCTCAGACCTGAGAAGAATGGGCGCAACAAACTCAGCGGGCTTTTTTTATTCATCGAATAAATATGTTTACAAAGTAATATTGTACAATTAAATTTATTATTTAATAGCCGGAGGGCGGTCAAGTCTCATTAGCTCAGTAATTTCACTAGCTTCTGCGCTCTTTGAACCGAAACACAATAATGGTAGTACAATACCACGGCAATAAAAAGCACCACTGTTGTACCCATCTGGCAAAAGGCGCCACCCGCTACCCGCTAACATCTTAAGTCCCCCGTCCCCGCCATCGTCTGTCACCCCGTGGGACGGTCGCGCACGAAGTTACCGGACTATAGTTAGTTTACCAGTTGGATTCTCCTTTACAAAGGAAAGTTAGTAAAATTACTCGGCAAATGAGACTTGACATCTTACGTCTCAAGGTGACAAGCGCAATTATTGTAATGCCGCTCAGAATTTTTGGGTTTTTCCAGAATCCTGAGCGGCACTGCATTGTAATAGGCAAGGCGTATCAATTACCATCAGCTTGACCGTCCTGGTCGTCTCGTCCCTTTTTGTCTTATAAAAATATATAAAAAAATACATTATGGCGTATAAAATTAAAAATACTAATAACCCGTGCCAATAAAGAAACGAATCAAAAATGGCAGCCATTAATGATTGGCTCTCACTCGCACATATAACATCACCGATCTGCCATCTCTATTTCGCTGTCAGACAGATCTGTATCGCTGCCATTTTATCATTTTTGGCGTGGCTGATACGATTAATTTGCCCCAAGAGTGAAACTCCGTTCGTGAAATTAATTATCTCTTTCATGTAATGAAAATTGCTTGCTTACGAGATTATATAGGTTCCTGTGAGCATTAAAACTTTACGAAATAAATTTGAAAAGGATAAATTTATAATTAGTAAATAGGCAATTAAAAATAATTGCGCAGCCCTCGGGACTGTGCTTGGGTCATTACTCGTTTTACATCAAAGCTAAAAGGTGATTAGCTGATTTGGAGATATTTTGTGCACAGAAACGTTTCGTGTATTTTTAACCGACTTCAAAAAGGTTCTCAATTCGATCGCTATTTATACCGATTACGCTGAGATTTATGATCCGATGTACGCGATGCAGAATAGATGCCATTTGGTCCCATAAAATTTTTACATAGTTTGGCCCAGTACTTTTCATTTTATGAACATTTTTTATGAAAATGTTTGCTGACATGGATGATGTAATTGTAGTTTGTGTACGGTTTTTTAGGAATTCTCATTGGTGTTTTTTTTTTACATTTAAGTCGGTTCGAGTCCCAGACGAGGCAAGTAATTTTTAGAAAATCTTTGAACGCAGAATTACTAACTTTTAAAAATAACATAAAGTCTTCTTTCAGTAAAACACCATATTTAAGGTACTTTCCCTTCATGTCCCATAACTTTGCGATACCTGTATATTATTATTATTAGCTCCGACTTCAAACCTATCAATATGTAGTGCATAATACATTCTATTAATATTAAAGGTAAAGGTTTGCATAAGATGTGTATTAGATTATATTTTAATTAAGTTATTTAAATACATTTTTAGTTATTGAAGTCAGTTTTTTTAAACGCAGTTTATTTTTAATTTGTAATTCTGATTAGGTAAAGACTAAGTAGAAATCAAAATAGGAAGTATATGTACATAGACATATGTCTATGTGTATTCTGTTCTGCTCCTCTCTAGTCGGTGGCAATATTCCATAAAATGTAATATTCCCTTAGCATTTCATGACTTTTCTTTATTTACATCTACAGCAACTTAGTAAGAAGTAGACTTTGAAGAAGAAAAACAAAATTTCAAAACACCTTCCAATAATTTTATAGTTTTCTGGTCCTATGATACATAGACCCTCATTCAGACGACCCATATAGCCCGGTGGTTCCTGACACAGGGTCAGGCAGTAGACAGTGTCTCCCTACTGAGCTAGAGGTCCCGGGTTTGGATCCCGTTAGGTTTTTATAATATATTTTATACGGAAATATTCATTTATTTAATCTGAACAAATCTTATAAGTATGTTATTTACAATACTATCATCACATTAAATCAAAACTATCATTAAGGGGAAGCGTACCAAAAATACTGGCAGAATTTCCACGTTGGATGGCTATTGCTGATCCGTTGACCGAAATAGCTGCCCGAGCTTGGGTTTCCAACAGCTTTATTGAGGCGCGTAGATATTACTTTGCACATTCTCCACACTTATCTCAGTTTCGACACAAAACGGCACAAAGTTTTAAGCCTCACTGAGACCCACATATATTTGCGACGCTTGCTGTCTTCGACAGTCGAAGCAGCAGCCCCAGCATCAATTGACGTAATAAACACATGAGCTAGTTGTGTGCATCTCACATGTATTAAATAAATTATTATTGTCGCGCAACTTATCGCACAGGCTACGCCTAGTTTACGGCAAGACAATTTGTGTAAAATAAGTCGATATTTTACAATAGTCTCAGAAAGGACTCCTCAATTGGTGTATGATTGCTGTGACATCAATCACGTTTACAGATCTGGTTTTCAGTCTGAGTCGATCTGAGTTTAAGTTCAAAATAAATTGGCTGACCTAACTAAATACAACAAAATAGTGTTAGCGCGTTTTAGAATATCAAGCCTCATAGTCAGCGCCATCTCTTGAGAGTTTTATGAACTAAACTCTAAACAATATCAAAGGATTTTGAGTAACGCCCACCATGGCAATATCATTACGACGCGAAGCTGTTAAATCGAAAATTATTCTCGGAAGAACTCATAATATCGTTTCAATTGCTGTCTTTAATTACTAAAGGCAGTAAACCTGATTCATTTGTCTGAATTCCCTTTGGCTTTTGATAACTTAAGTCGTTAATTTTAATTACTATTTCGTACATCAAATAAATTCACGTTGGTAGGATTGCTTATATGAAGAGATATGATTTGATTTCACTATGATACCAACAGCATATTAATTGATATAAAATATCAATTGCGTATACTTGTATGAAACTTGTGCTAATGAGTTTCTTGCCATTTCTTCTCATGAAAGCTCAGTACTGCGAAATGGTTGTTAATGCACCTATATATTTGACATTAACTATAAGTGTTGCGAAATGGTTTAATCTTATTTTCTCACCTATAAAATATATATATACTAGAGGAATCACAGGAGCTTTGCTTGCCTTAAAGGATGGTGTACGCGCATACATAGAAACAAGTCGATAAGTGAATGTAGTTTAGTTGTTACTTCCAATATCTCTTCGTAAGTCTAGCATATATTCGTTTGAAACAGTAAAAACACGAGTTGTTTTATTTTGGATCAGTATTCTGAATTGTTACTCTTTTTATCAAAGGTATATCGATAAATATGAACTAAAAATATCGATTTTTAGTTCACCTTTTACATTTCTGTAGTGCTAGGAATGCTGTGTAACTTTTTTAATTAAATACGGACACAGGTCTTTAAGTTCTGCAAATTATTTCGTTTATATGTTTCATAAGTAAATATTCGTCGTTGAATTACTTTTCCATGTAAGAGAGCCTTTGCTAAGCGAACCGAATATTATGCCTGGCTTCCCGCGTTTCAACCGCAATTTTCGCCTTTAAACTGAAGTTTAATAAGGTAATTAATTATTTTTTGTACTAGGAATTCATAAAAAGTAACGCTTCTAGTTTTATTGCATCTTTAAGACATTTAAATAAAACACTTTTAAAGGATTAAAACGCGTGTAATTGTAACAATTTTTTACATTAGGTATAAAAAAACAGGTCTATTTGGTGCCAAATCTGAAGATTGTCTAAAAATTCTATAACAATAGGTCCAGCTGTTTTGCAGTCGATAAGTGACATATAGGTTTATATTTATATATTATTATAGATGTAGGGGCAAATGCTTTAACCTTCCATACATTTGGTACAAAATGATAATTAATGATAAAGTGGATCGATGAGTTATGACACAGTAAACATATGTACGTTATGCTAAATAAAACCGTTCCTATTGAGTGATCAATTAAAACCAACTTTATTTCATTAGGAAAATTAAATTCACGCGTTTATGAATCGCGGCAAATGACAATGAAAATACAACATTATTATGTACGGTTTAGAAATCGTGCAATATACATACCTACATATGGACATATTTATTTGTTCCAATAATAGATTAGCGGCCTTACAAATAAAATTAGCATAAAGTTATACCTGAGAATAAACCATGACCTGAGAGTATGAAAAATGTTTACAAATAGAATTTTGCTTAAGATTGGTTTTTTCGGACGTATAGCGTTTCCAAGGCTGTCTGACATTTGGATAATTTTCAGATTGTATTGACAGTGTTGTCAGAATTTTGTCAACATTTTGCATTTTTTTGGTTTATTCTCAGTTACAAAATAAGTTACAATTTTACTTGTAAGACCGTTAATGTTTGTTAACAATTACGAGTTGAGTGAAAGTTATACGTCGTAAGCATTTGTCATAGTTAATCTTGTTTCCGGTTAGAAAGAGGAGCGGAACCAGTTCTATGGCACAGAAGAATCTGATTTAAATCATAATTGACTGTGAATTATAATAACGATTAGAGAATCAGTTTTTATGCTGCTCAGACAATCGAGAGAAGCGTCTAGTAGTGTTAACAATGGCAATATTGGAATAGTTCCTATATGTCTGTGACAGTGTGGCCACGACTATGTTGCAACGAGCGGGAATAGTTGTATGACTTATTTATTTAGTTATTTCGGTTTACCAATTAAGTACATAATTATATTATTTATAAAAATAGGTACTATTATATGAGAAACATTAAGAAATGCAATTATATAACAACATTTATACAGTCAATTTACTTCTACTAATAAAGGCCACTTTAAGTAATCTATATATTATCAAAATGATTTAATAATACAGACACCTGTTTTTCTAATAAAGCCCATAATTTGAAAAGAATATGTCAATATTATCTACTTAACTATTTAATTATATATTGCACACAAGACTTGAATGGGAAAGTTTACGTAAGTAAAGCGTAGTTTGCCGCACACCGTGAAACAACGCGGCCCGACGGAGCAAATAGCGACGGAAAATTGGCGATTATAAGATATTAAAAACATTTAAATTATTTGGCAATCACACCAGACCACATTATCTTAACGGATATGAAACGTATGTGAATATTATGTCCACCATTAAAACAAAATACTGTTCCGTCGAATGATCGCGGGAATTCGATAGGTACTTATCGGCGTAAAGGAACCTTGACTTTGATAAACCTGCTGTTTTTGTAAACAAAAACGTGGTTTTAGAATGATGCTTACTCAGTCGACCGAGCCAACTTTACTCGGACGAGTGTTATGGCTGTGCCGACCGTAACGGCTCGGTCTTATTGAATAACCACAAAATAAACGGGCAACTCGCCTCAAGAAGTCAATTCAAAATCACTTTCTAAAGATGACTATATTGTGAATTTCATTTGATGTTCGTGCCATCGTGACATGAACAGGGAACGCACCGCTTAATTTGTCGCGCTAAGCTTATAGTCGTGGCCACATCCTTAGATAGCGGAGTAGAACATTCACACGCATGGCGGTCGATGACTTTTATCATTGTAACAATATTATAAGTGTTACTATATTTTAATAACCAAACCAAATAAATTAAAAAAACCCATATAGAAAATTTGTGCATGAAGCTAAATAGATTTTCATTTGCATTGCACATGCTGTCTAAAGTAGTAAACCAGTCCGCAGTGTTAGTAGCTTTTAACGCATATGTCACATCAAATATTCGGTACGGGATCATATTTTGGGGAAATTTCACAGATAAGGATACAGTCTTTAAATGTCAGAAAAAATGTATAAGAGCTATATTTCATTTAAGCACCAGTGATTCCTGTAAACCATATTTTGATAAATTTAAAATACTTACCGTGCCTATATCTATACTAATATTATAAAGCTGCAGTGTTTGTTTGTTTGTTTGTTTGTTTGAACGCGCTAATCTCTGTTACTACTGGTCCGATTTGAATGATTCTTTCAGTGTTGGGTAGTCCATTTATCGAGGAAGGTTATAGGCTATGTTTTTTTTTTTCAAAATTAGGGATCCGTAATAAAATTGCTATTTTGTAACACAAGGTGTAAAATCGAAAACCTATTTTCGCGTGCGCTGCAAAAACTATTGACAATAGAACAAAATGATGTACAGGCTATAATATAGGCAATATTTTATTACTTATAAAACTATCGCGTGAATTATACTTTATATGGCAAAACAACGTTTGTCGGGTCAGCTAGTATATATATATATAAAGTGCTAGTATTCATTAGAGCAACTATTTAGTTACTCTGATAGTAAATGCAGAAAAAATAAAATATGTTTCACGCAGCATACAACGGCAATTTTTGGTAATAGTATATTTAATATAGCTCCCTCAACTATATAATAAACTACCAGCATCATTAGCAGACCAAAACTTAAATATTAACTCTTTTATAAATAAAATTAAGGAATTTTTAATGGCGAAGAAATATTATTCAGTTAAAGAGTATTTAACAGACATGAATCTATAGTCATTAAAATATGTTAATTTAGATATTTCAAATTAACATTTTTAGAAAGCAATTTTTATTTTTCACATTTTTTATAATATTATGGTGGCTAGACTTTTATGAATAATTTGGTTTTATGTTGTATGTTTTTCACTGTAAACTTAGAGTAAGAATTGTAAAATATTATTTTTTGCACGCCTACCCGGCAGATTGTTACCACCTATGATTATAATGTAACACCAATGTACCCACTCAATCTATGCAAATAAATGACTTGATTTGATTTGATTAATCACCTTATCTCTATTATGAGCCAATGTCAAAGATAGTTCATTTATTTCATGTTTTTTATGAGTGGCTTTTACGTCAGATATTGTTTCATCAAAACAACAACTTCAGAATGGAGCATTCACCTCCAAGATTATTTATCAAAAAAAAAATGAATAATGAAAACATGCCCGTTCTTCTCAGCTTTGGAATATATCTTAAAATCTTGTAGATTCTGACTTTAAACAAGTGAAGAAACATTGAATGTCAAATTGAATGAACAATGAAGTACTTAAAAGGAGTAAAGAAATTCATTGATAAGGAGATTGTAATTTTAACTGAGGTAGTCTAATAAATTAAAAAAATAAATAGCTAACCGTGGCCGGGGGCCAAACTGGAACAGTCATAAATATAGATTAATTAATGTGTTTTTATTGGTCTTCTATAGAAATAAAAATCAATTGGTTCAACAGCCGATTAGCCAATCGCAAACTGATCTAGTATTAAAATTACAGAGTATAACTTCGAATTTTTGCACCGTGTACTTTGTACCAGTGAGAGGCTCCTTTGCACAGGATGCCGGCTAGATTATGGATACCACAACGGCGGCTATTTCTGCCTTGAAGCAGTAATATGTAAGCATTACTGTGCTTCGGTCTGAAGGGCGCCGTAGCTAGTGAAATCACTGGGCAAATAAGACTTAATACCTTATGTCTCAAGGTGACGAGCGCAATTGTAGTGCCGCTCAGAATTTTTGGGGTTTTTCAAGAATCATGAGCGGCACTGCATTGTAATGGACAGGGAGTATCAATTACCATCAGCTGAACGTTCTGCTCGTCTCGTCCCTTATTTTCATAAAAAAAAACGTTTCCAGCCCCAAAAACCCACAGCAGGAAGACCAAAACTCACTGGCGTGAAGATGAGGGATCGGATCTGTAAAGACAAATCACTTTCGGGTTTAAAAGGTTTATTAAATGCCTTATCACATGTCTGAGAACAATAAATAAGGTTCGTTACAAAGAAGACATGGATCTTAACAAATGACTCAACGAGTGAACTTCGTAGATAAGGCATTGCGTGATAAACAGACATTAAAGTACCGAAGGCCGTGTTGCTTATTATTTTCGGATCAAGAAAGTTAATGAGAAAAGTTTTAACAAATTTAATCCATTATAGTGAATTATGATTTTATAGTTATATGATTATCTAACTTATTTTTTATAATCCAACCTACTTTCACAATTTTTTACCACATATAAATGGAGAGCCGGTATTTTGTTCGAAATTATTCTGATATTTTTTTTATTAAAATAAGAGACAAGACGAGCAGGACGTTCAGCTGTTGGTAATGGATACGCATTGCACATTACAATGCAGTGCCGCTCAGGATTAATGAAGAACCCAAAAATTCTCGCACGTCACCTTGAGACATAAGTTGTCAAGTATCATTTGCCCAGTAATTTCTATAGCTATGGCGCCCTTCAGACCGAAACACTAATGCTTACACATTAGGTACTGCTTCACTGCAGAAATAGGCGCCGTTGTAGTACCCATAATCTAGCATTCGGTGCAAAGGAGCCTCCCACTGTTACAATTTTACCAATTGAACGGTACATCATTGTGGACTTATAGCGTCTTTACGACTTCTTACAGTACTTTTATACTTCACATGATTGTATAATCATACAATCCCATCTCAAAAAGCCATCCAATTGAGCACAACGCAGATAAAAACAAACAAAACAGCAATATATAATAGTCTAGGACAATAAAAATTCATTAGTCTACGACTCTACGCAGTCCTTTGTTACGGCGCGGCCATTTGCAAAAGCTTGTTCTCTGCTTAAATGTACGTATTAATCAACATAAACATTTTGTTTTGCAATTTGTCGTCTAATGGACGCGGAGTATTTATTATCCGTAACGACAAAAGAAGTATTTATCATCGAACAGAATAATATAACACAGATGTAGAAAATATATCAAGGTGGGATTATTAATAGGACATACTAATACTATGCTCTTATAGCTTAGATAGGGTAAAGGTTTAGATATATATATTATGTCTAGTTAGAGTCTTTTACTTTTAGACAAGCGATAAAAACAGGCCAGGAATATTAGATTAGTGTGCGTGACAAGCTACGTATTAAACTCGCGACTCGTGTTACTGTGCTTGCTTGGCTCACAATAGAGGTTAATTCTAAACTTAATTTTTTCGACGTTTTCACAGCTGTCATAGTCTATGTAGATTGTAGACGTATAAACGATCTAAGGGTGAAGTGCTCCTTCATAGGTCATGATATTAAATTTTACAATAAAATACCAGACGGTAGGTATATTTGTAGGTAGGTGTATTTAGGACTCAGTGAGCACAGATTTAGAAAATATATTAAAGCTTCTTTGACAAAGAAAGCTTACTATAGTATAGTACATTATATAGAAGATAATGCATGGTTCTTCACTGGTTCTGCGCACGTCACCTAAAATTGAATAGTTTTGTTATTTTATGATATAAAAGATGGGCTGGGAGTTTCTTATCAGTTCTTTTCCCCATGTCAAAAACTCTGTGCGACTTGATGTAGCTTCATGATTTTTACTTACTGTTATTTTATTATCACTACATATTATGGTAAATAAATATATTTCTATTCAAGACACTCATTTCGTCTTACCGCGGGTTTGAAACCAATACTTTCTTCAAACCAACATTTTAAAAAACCAAGTATTGAAAAACCAAATGAGCACATCGTTTTATGTTTGCCAAATAATTCAAATGTACTTACGAAGGTATGATATGCTAAAAATGTTAGGATAAGTATATTGAAAATGGTAGGCTATGTTGAAAATGGTAGGGCATGTTGAAAATGGTAAGATGTGTTGAAAGTACGCGCATTAAAGCTCAGTCCACAGTTTGGAATTTACGTGGATGAAATTTATTGTATATTCCTTTCATACTGTGAAAGAATCTCACACCACAACCAACAATTCAATCCTGACTTTATAAAGCATACCTACATATCTCCGAGATATAGGTTCCATCACAATGAAGTTTAATTCATATACATATCTTGCCAGACAAAGTTCAATGATCCCAACCGGGATTTACATGACAAAATGTCCCCAGAATTGATATAAAATATTTAAATCCCGGTCCGTATTCATATGTAAATCATCCAAGTACCATTACTCCAATGTTATCCACACAAAGGAAGCCTTGGACAGCGGCCAGTACATTATGCCATTTTACTTCCAAACCGAAATTATGCGTATTTACATTTAGGACATTTATTGTTAAAAGGCTTAGATAATTTATACGTCTAGATAGAGCCTCTTGCTGTTGGCAAGGCATGAAAACATTCCAGATTTATTACATTAGTGTGCATGACAAGCTACGTCTTAAACTGGCGATTTGTTGAATGATTTGCACTATAAATATTGAAGAATGACAGGTTCTAAATTTAAACCTAATGTTTTTTTTGAAGTTATACTTCTTTAGGCGCGTTATGAAAAAATTACGAGAGTGAAATTTTAAGATGCGCGCGCATCACTTTTACACAATAGGAACAGGGTGAAGTTGTTTCCTAAAATTTTCTAACGTTTGCGATATTCGTTTTTTTTTGGTTTCTTCGTCCATTATTAGGATAGGCAAAGGGTTCAAGCCCGTACAGCCGTATTCGTTATTTAATAAATAATTGTCAAAGGCATCTTTGCAAGATTTTTACAATATTTTTCTTTCTACAAACAAATACAAATTTTTGCTTTGTTAGGCCAAAGAAATATAACTGCTTGGAGAAACTGAAATCTATAAAGCGTACATAGACTTTGCTCAGACTTAACTTACGTAAAACCAAAGAGTATAATAATATATAGGGAAAAGAGAGCCCTCTCTACGCATTATGAGAGCGTCTATTTGAAAACTAGTGCCATCTGGAGATTGGCCCCGTAAATAACTATATATAAGCTCCGAATCATAAAATTCATTTATAATGTTGTGACACAATTAAATAACTAACTCTACTTTTGAATGTAGGTATTGCAATTTATTACCATGTTGAAATTGTGCGTAGAAAGTCAAATTAGCGTTATAGCACTCTCAGCTAAGTTTTAAGTTATTAAAATTTAAGTACATAAATACATAATGTCAATACTCGAAACAAACATAAACTTGCAATTCCATCTACTGGGCTCTGTAAAATTGCTAAATCTTTTAAAGTGGATCGTGTTACATTTTATAATAAACTCCCAAATGATATTAAAATATTGCCATTTAAAACTTTTTTTAATGTATCGTAAAAAATAAATTAACATCTAAGGCGTATTATAATGTGAAAGATTATTTGAATAATAAGGATAGTTGGAATTAATGTTTCTAAATTTATTGTTAAGGAATATTGTTTTAAATGGCTGGACCGATTTTAATGAAACTTTCTGTGTGTCTTCAGGTGGATTCGAGAATGGTTTAGATTCACAATTGAACTACCTCGTAAGTGGCTCGACCGATTTTGATGATTTTTGTTTGTTCCAGTGAATTTGAGATTGGTTTAGATTCTCAATTCCGTCCATATTATATAATTCTCCTGCTCATGTGTATGTTAGTGAACGACTTCTAACGGCTGGGCCTATTTTTCAAATTTAAGACGTGTGTACAGGACATCGTCTGTCGGGTCCACTAGTAACTTTTAAAGTTTTACAGTGAATAAAGATTTTTTGAATTTGAATTGAATTTGTACGCTCTATAGGCCTCAGCGTAAGTTTATGACACGAAGAACGAGAGCAAAATGTCGTATTTACACGTTTACAAGCTCGTAATAAAAATGCAGCGACCCAGTTTCCCGAATGCCACGCCGCGTATGATGCAGTTTACAGCTTCGTTTCATATTAAACCCCATTTGTATTCCTCACTTAATGGCCAGTATTCGCGAGTTAGATACGTTTATGTGCAATTCACGTAAATTACTGCGGAATATTAAATTTATGGAGAGGTCGAAGGCTCGAGATGTAAGCTAAGGGGTCTCCATGGAGCGGTTATTAAGAAAAAGCTGCCATCAAAACAATGCTGTTTATTTTTCTCTGTTTTTTATGTGATAACAGACCTTGTTTTTTTAATATATACTGTCATCATCATCAGCCGGAATACGTCCACTGCTGGACAAAGCCTCCCCCAAAGATCTCCAACACGATCGGTTCTGCGCTGCCACCAACGTATTCCAGCGATCTTGACCAGCTCGTCGGTCCATCTAGTGAGGCGCCTACCAACACTGCGTCTTCCGTTACGTGGTCGCCATCCAAGAATTTTACTGCCCCACCGGCCATCTGTCCGTCGAACTGTTTTTTTTTTTAATAATTACTACGCCCTACCCATTACAATGCAGTGCCGCTCAAGATTGTTGTTTATTTGATATTTTTTTTTATTTTTAGTGAATTTGGAATACCCTAACTAACAATTTGTCTAAATATGTGTAGATATACTAAATTTTCCAATGCAGCAATGAACGTAAGCGCTTTGCAATTTGATTATAGAGAGTTAGAAATTCTGCCACAGATCGCACCATTACTGTAAGTCGTTAAGGAGTCCGTTTGATCATCATATTCGACTACGATAATTACTTGACCATAATTATGTTATGGTAGATGACTTAAATATCCGGATAGCATAAAAAAGATTCGGTCGAGTATAGTTAATTTGCTCCTAAGAATTGAAGAGTTCCGTTACTTTGTCATGGATTCCGTAATCAGAACCTAACCAAACTCTCACCACACTATCTTTGAAGTATTTTCTTTCCAATAAAAAAAAATCATCGAAATTGGTTGGCGCGATATTTAGTTATTCGTAAATTTATCATCCACTTTGCTATACGTACGTATAGCAAATTTAAGACTTTTATGGTTTTCTCATGGATGCCATTGTCAGATCTGGACCAAATTACAATAGAACGACACGAGAAGCACCAAGCACAAGCTTTTAAATAAAAAAAGAATTATCAAAATCGGTTCACCCAGTCGGAAGTTTTGAGGTAGAAAAACATAAAAAAATACTGACGAATTGAGAACCTCCTCCTTTTTTTAAGTCGGTTAAAAAACAGTTTAAGCTGAATAGGACAGAAGTGACACACGACACAGGTGAAAGCTGAACACGACGAGGTTAATAATACGAAATAAAACTTATTTTCTTTTTTGTTCCATATTTATTATAATCATCTATATTTATATCGTAAAAACATCTTTCTATACTTACTAACGCCCGTTCCCAATATTCAGTCTATCTCCAGTTGTGGCCTACTTTAGATAAAAATCGTAACTATCGTTGACTTTTCTGTCTCAATAAACTTATCGACGCGGACGGTTACTCACCTTATCCGGTCACACTGTCTGTCTGTCTTTAGTATCATATTGATATGGTGATTACTTTTTAGATTTGGGCAGTGTACGAATATGAAACATACGTTTATTTCTTATACTACACGGCTAACCGCCATTTTCTATAACTCGAAGAAAGAAGAAGCCTAATTATTAACTTCGCACAACACAGATTAACAATCGCGTTATAATTTTCAAAGATCATATCAAGGCGACAGCTGTAACCATAGTTTAAACAAAAACAACAAAATATCATAGAGTAAATAATTAGGTCTTTTTTAGCATACAGATTTAAAACTACTTATTTAAATTAATTAGTAATAATAATTAATTAGACAACAGAATGCCACGCTTCCTCTACATTCATAACTCTTTTCATAGATGCTCGCCCGTCCCGGGTGCTTCGGACCTTTCATTTTCTTAAAACGTCCCCAATTTGGTTGGACGAATGTTCTACGAGGTTTCCCGCGACCGACTTGCCCACACACACTTGCCTTATATATTTGATGCGTCCTTCTTTCTTCACTCATTCGCTTAAATTAATAGTTACTTATCTGGAATCAATTTTTTTTTTACTAAGAAATACCTATTTATTCGCAATAGGAATTAATCTGTTATTGTAATTTCATCACATATTGTTCATACAATGAGCGGGCGCGAAGTATATAATATATATGGCAAAACAAAGCATGCCGGGTAAAAATGCAATGAAATTACAATGGCAAACAAAGCATGCTTGTATACCATACTTGTATATGTATGAGGCCTTTGTCAAGCAGTGGACGTCTTCCGGCTGATGATGATGATACAATATAGCTCTGGTTTCTCGGACGAGTCGAACTCCCTAAGTCGACTCGAGCCGACTACCCGAATGAGCGTTACATAGGTCAGCTTGACGATTGAATCTTATTCAATACCCGCAAGAGAAAATGAAGAATGAAGTCATATAAAATTTGAAATAAAAAACCTATTGACTTAGATAACTTATTCGTCTTGATAGATTGTAGCAGCTGCAAACAATAACGTCAATAACGTCGAAAAAAATAGTGGCAAACTGTTGACCTCTATTTTCAGCAACGCACGTATACCATAGTAGTTGCATAAATACAAACGTATCGAGGGTGAAAGTCGTATCTGTGTCATGCACGCTAAAGTAATAAACCTGGCCTGTTGTCATCCGTTGCCTAACAGCAAGAGTATAAATTATCAAAGCTTATTGCATATAATTATACCTACGTTAGTTATAGAAAATTGTGAAAGCAATAAGAAAAAGGAAATAAGAAAAGCAATACCACCGAATTGCAATCCTTGGAGAAAATTAGGAAAGCAATATGAAAGTATTAGAACATTTATGAGTAACACAAGGTCACTCTATAATATTATTACGTCTATGCAAATTGCTATACTTCAGTTTGCAACACGGCCATATTGTTAATTTGCCAATGATGGGGACTTTTAATTAATTTATGACAAGCAGTTTGCTCCGATTTTGTACAATTTAAAAAAAAATAGCTTCGATAATTTATAGGTCTAGATAAAGGCTCTGGCTTATCGGCAACGCATAATAACAGATAAGGTTTATTGCATTAGTGTGCGTGACAAGCTACGTCTAAGGGTGATACTATACCAGTGGGAGGCTCCTTTGCACTGGAAGCCGGCTAGATCATGGGTAACACAACGGCGCCTATTTCTGCCGTGAAGCAGTAATGTGTAAACATTAATGTGTTTCGGTCTGAAGGGCGCCGTAGCTATGGAAATTACTGGGCAAATAAGACTTAACATCTTTTGCCTCCAGGTGACGAGCGCAATTGAAGTGCTGCTCAGAATTTTTGGGTTTCTCAAGAATCTTGAGCGGCACTGCATTGTACCGGGTGGGGCGTATCAATTACCCTCAGCTGAGCCTCCTGCTCGTCTCGTCTCTTATTTTCATAAAAAATATAATATTTGATTTCGTTTTTAAAATAATTTAGCAGTTGACATTATACTGAGCTTAAACTAAGACAGTCCAATGCACAAATAGTGTTCCCGTTTTACTTATATAGAAAAGTATTACATAAGAAAAGTCTAAGTACGCTCTATATAATTCAGACTTACTCACGATAGGTTTGCGGTTAGTCACTTTGTTTTAGTGTGCGTGCGTTGCTGAATATAGAGGCTAACAGTTCGCCTGCTAATCAACAACTGCCTGACCGATGCTACACTTATGCACCTACTCGCTTATTAATTGAAATATATCACTACATGGTATAAAGCAAAACCGTCGTGTCTGTCTATCTGTCTGTTCGCGATAACCCCATAAACTACAGCACCGATTTTCATGCTATTTTCACCGTGATAGCGTGTTTGTCGAAGAAGGTTTTAGTATATAGTTTTTATGTACAATTTTGTATACATTAACGATATTTGTTGGAGGTGTCGGAAAAAGATTAGCCATCTGTCAACGAAAGCGCTGACTATAAATCCTTTAAGATACAACAAAATAATGTATGATGGAATTGTGTATCTCATACAGGTATATAAAAAGTCCGCGAGGGTATATGTCTATTACTTAATATATCTATTTTAATACCTTAAAAAATTGGACTACATTATTCTTGGATACTTACATCATAATTATTTTATTAACAGAACAGCGTCTGTCGGGTCAGCTAGTATACAATAAATAGTTATACTAATAATCTATATTACAATCAATATTAGCTACTAAAAACAGCGTCATGCAATTCTCTACACTTTTTACTTGCAATAGCAAAAAGTTTATCAATTTAACAGCAGTTAGTTATTCAATAGTGCGGTTGGTTATAGTCTAAACACATGGTCGTATTTGGTACGGCCGGATTATCGGACGATTCGGTGAGCGCTTCGCACCGATTGGTCCGGCGTCGTACACTATACGGTCCGGACGGTAATAATAATAGTTTTGTGCGATGGACAATGCGGCATTCCATCCATCATATGGCACACTAACAGGCCGCGTCCATTTGTTATTTGATTGAGTTCTCGTGAAAGGCTTCGATATGCTCGCGTAAATGTTCCTGCTTGTGGCGATGACGTGGGACGGGTCGTTCCCGTCCCTACATTTTGGGCGAGGGAGGCGATGGCTGGCACATAAGTCATTCTGAGCGGGCGCTACTTGTGGTGGCAGGATAATTCTGTAACTAGAAACTTTTTTCATGTTTTTAATTTAAGTAATTTTATATCTTACAATTAATTTACAATAATTAGGATTGATGCATCTACCGTACTCATTAACTTTAATTTTTACGCATTAATTTACACATATTTTTTTTGACTTACTCGTGTACGGCATTCCTTTTAAGTATTTGATGTTTGAGTATTTTTGTTTCGCCACTTTACATATATTATAATGATTTGTAAAACGATGAAGCTGTAAATGTTGGTTTAAAAGAGCGGAATTACTAGCCACTTCTTCTAACTGAAGCTCAAACTTTTTCAGAAGTGGTGGTAAACGTAAAAAGAAATCTTTTAACATTCATAAGTGTTATTTCCATGAGCTACATGAATGAAGTTATTTTGATTTGACTCATGGGAGTTTGATTACCGGCTAGTTTATGGGTATCACAACAAGCATATTTCTACCATGAAGCAGTAACGTTTACACGTTACTGTGTTTTGGTCTGAAGGGCTCCGTAGCTAGTGAAATTACTGGACAAATGAGACTTCACATCTTATGTCTCAAGGTGACGAGCGCAATAGTAGTGCCTCTCAGAAGTTTTGGGTTTGTCAATAATCCTGAGTGGCACTGCATTGTAATGAGCAGGGCGTATCAATTTCCATCAGCTGAATGTCCTGCTCGTCTCGTTCCTTATTTTCCTAAAAAAAAAACTCGGCCGTACGTAAGTCCGATCATGTGTTCATTCTATTAGCATGCGCAGACGCAGCGAGGCGTGGACTCTCGTAACCCGGTGCGCGGATACAGTTCGTAACGGATCGCTCCACTGCCTCGATCCTGTATCGCCTGTTATGTTGTAATCTAATCCGGATACATTCCGCTAGGTATATTATATCTATACATAAAATGATTACTATAGTACATCTAAGTACATTTTAGGAGCCCCAGTGGCTACTTCATTATGATCCGGGCATTGTATCACAAATAAAGGAGAAAGATATGCTCATATTTTCAAGTTTAAATAAATAAAAAAAACGTGTGCGTCTCGATTAAACTGAGTTAAACTATTTAATATTGAAATTGTTTAACTTCAGAAAAGTTTAGGAAATTACTTAAATTATTTTAATAATGATATATGTAAGGAAAGATGATGTGTGTTTCAATTAGATTTTTGACATTTTGATTTTGTTGAAAGTCTTCTAATAATCGCTCCGAGTGTGTTCTCTTGGTGATAGTAAATCTTGACTACTTGTCTTTAAATTCGAGCGCTTGAATCTTAAAATTCACACTCATTTATTATTATTATTTATATTTCATTTACATTATTGTATTTCGGTCTGAAGGGCGCCGTAGCTAGTGAAATTACTGGGCAAATGAGACTTAACATCTTGTCTCAAGGTGACGAGCGCAATTGTAGTGCCGCTCAGAATGCTCTGTTTGGGCTTTTTCAAGCCTCCTGAGCGGTACTGCATTGTACTTGGCAGGGCGTATAAATTACCACCAGCTAAAAATATAGTTTTACAGTAACGTTAACCCTTATGACTATTTAGCAATAAGCCATTTTCGATTTAGAATATTATGTTTCATAATATCTACATTTACAACGCAGTTACCCAGCAATGGGGTAACCGTAGATAATAATTAACATTTTAATATGTCCACCGCAGATAACGGTTTGGCGAATGATTCACTAACAATTCTAGAGTATTTACCCAAACAAAGATCGCATTAACAAACGTGACGAACACGAGCATGTCTTATATTTCTGGCATTATAAAACGAAGGATTTCCTGCTTTCACAGTTTATATATTACGTGCTCGATAATTATGTCCACGCATTGAAATCATTTGAAGTCTGTAAATACATGGATTCTCTCAAACACACAATATTTTAAAATTTATTGAAGTAGGCTCTACTTTGCGGAAATCCATAATTATCCGAATGTTTTGTTCTACACGAAGCGTCCTCAGGTCAGGACGTGTAGAGGAGAAGCACCTGTCGAATTGTTTAAAGACAAATATTGACGGAATTAACACTCACTCACAACTCAAAACATTTGGACACAATATTTTATCACAATACATTTTGCAATTAAAAAGTTCTGTAACAAATAGAACACAGAAGAATTGAACGGATGACGATTATACAAAACAGATAACTACACATATCCCTGAAAGAGTGTATGCTTTTGATTGAAACTAAAACGATAGCTGTTTCAGTACTACAACCGTTCCTGGTACCTACTGTAAACCTATAACAGGTATCAGGCGTTATTAATTACTTCTAAAAACTCTCAAACGTTATTCATTATTTTTATTTAATTATGCACTACTACATAATTATAACAATATTTATATATTACACTATTTTAGGCCAATATCGGCCGTTAAATTCATGATCTATCTATCGTCTCCTGATTGTTTCTTATTACATCTCAGTTCCAAATTAAAATTCTTTTTAAACAGTAATGTTTAAGCATTACTGTGTTTCGGTCTGAAGAGCGCCGTAGCTAGTGAAATCACTGGGCAAATAAGACTTAATACCTTATGTCTCAAGGTGACGAGCGCAATTGTAGTGCCGCTCAGAGTTTTTGGGTCTTTCAAGAATCATGAGCGGCATTGCATTGTTATGGGCAGGGCGTATCAATTGCCATCAGCTGAATGTACTGCTCGTCAAAGCATTCAAAGTGATCTTATATGAATGTGATCTCCTCGCTAAAGTACCGTCTCCTGCTGGTTTAATATTCTAAGATTGGGCAACATGAAATTGTGTTAGCCACAATATAGCCACGGTAAACCGCCGGTTGTGAACCCGTTACGATGCTATAAACCATGTACTTTCTCCTGTACTCTGATTATTGACCATAAAATATATTCTGAAAATAACCCAAGCCTTCGTGGTATATTTACATCGTATTAAATATCGTTCAATTGGAATATAAAAATATCTGAATTCTGAATGTGAAAACAGAACTTGCCACTAGAATTAATTTCTATTATAAGAAAGAAAAACCATAGAGGCAAACAAAGCAAGATTTAATGCGCAGCAGTAATACATATTAAAATTTTTCTTCTTTACCTAAATAATAAGAAGATTCACTCCTTATCTCTTGGCTAAAATAACTCTTCATTTTAAGGGCAGTAAAGTACTCGCATAGCGACCACGTACAGGAAGATCCAGTGTTGGTAGGTGCCCCATAAGATGGACCATGATCTGGTCAAGATCGCCGGAGTAGGTTGGATGACGAATGCGATCGTCGTGGAGATCTTTGGGGGAGGCCTTTGTCCAGCAGTGGACGTTTTCCAGCTGATGATGATTGTTAGTAGTTAGCAAGTATTCATTGAAAGAAATCAATGTACAGTTTTTACTTTGTTACCATTTTGTTATGTGTATTTATCAAGGCATTAATTTTCTCAAAATTGATGCCTTTAGAATTCTTTTTGATGTAATTTCTAATATACTAGATACTACTACCGTTTCGGAAACAAATGGCGCTCTGAGATATAGATATACAAAACAATTGCTGTTCATAAGTCTCGCTTAAACCCAGAAATGGTTTGAGCAGTTTGCTTTAATCTGGGGTTGGGTTTTAGAATGGAAAATTAGAAAATTTATATGGAAATGGCAATAACGTTTTAAATACATATAAGGACATATCATTCGCAGTCTGATAACGGAACTGAAAAAGTGTGCTTAAAGACAATGTAAGCATACTTTTCTACTAAGTCGTGTGTCAACTGTCACTGTCCTACCGAGAATATTTTAAACGACTGGAGCAAATGCGGCAATGTATAGATTTAGCAGTCGAATTAGTTATTATGGTGTAATTTATGACATGTTCTGTATTTTGGCTTTGCTTTTAAACGACGCGATATGTCTGTATGTATTGAACGTCGTTGGAAAATAAGATTCGAGAGTTTGACCCACGGACAAGTAAAAAAAGAAGGACTCCGCGCCGTGATATTAGCAAGTGAAGCACCGTTATGCTAGCGTGCGGTTACGGGGGATACTAGTCACACAATTTTTTCTCCCTTAAATAATCATGTATGGCCACAAATACTTATATAGTATCGTTTTTACACTGTTTCCCAACGCACGACAGCATTTTTAAAATATTTTATTGAGACGCAAACTGATCTGTCATAGACGATGACAATTCTCATAATGGCCGCCTAACGGCCTGTACTAGTGAAAGTGTGTGCGTGGGGCTATGTATTTACACATTAATCGGCTTGTTTTGGTGCTACACTGTTATGTAAGGTGACATGGAGTCCTTATTTTTTTACTAGTCTGTGAGTTTGACCTTAGATTATTTATACATAGATCTCCAGATAGACTATGACAGCTGTGAAAACGTCGAAAAAAATTGAGTTTAGAACTAACCTCTATTTCGAGCAATATACGCACACTAACACAAAATGTCATACAAATCGCAAGTGTAAGATTTAGCTTGTCACGCACACTAAACTAATATTAGTGGCCTGTTTTTATCAGTTATCTAACAGTATGAGACTCTATCTAGACGTATATATTATCTAAGATTTTTACAATCTGTTATACATTTCTGCAGTCACTTCAAGTTTCCTACAATTTCGTACACATCGATAATAATGAAATTTGGTGTATTCAAAGTTATATTTTTAAAACAATTTAAAGTTAAGTATGCTCCAACTCAAAATAGTTTAAGCAAACACTTAATTGATTTAAGTTGTATATAAATTACCTACTCTGGTAAATTATTCTGACTGATCGCGCTTCCATGCTGGACTGAATTTGCCTGAACGAGAGTTATTCAATACCCAGTATATACAAAATAAAGTGCTCAACGCACCATAATAAGTTTTCTTTAACTTTAAAAATCCTTCAAAAGAACGTCCATAAAGTTAGAATATAATAGCGTACATCCGACCTGACAGCTCGATAATTCGTAACCAATTTGGATTTACACAAATAAAACTGAAAACAAAATTTTATAGACTCGAACCCGCGACCTCTCGCGTTCCGTGCGAGCGCTCTTTCCATCTGAACTAACCGTTCGTTCGACGACGAGTATCAACGATAGATAAAATCTTGTATGCTTTGTTCAACTCTCAGGTTGTGGCTTCATCTACAGGATCTACTTCACAGTTACCAGCTCAACCCCAATATTTGTATATTAGGAAATTGACTTGAGATTTCGCTCTTGCTAATCTAAACAATTTGTTATATTTTTAAAGTAATAACCCTCAAGCGTGGCTAACTGTTTACGACTTATCAATCAAAATCGGTTACAGGAACAACAGATTCGCTTATCTTTTCTCTCTTGCTCTTCCTCCGTTGGAGACATTCTTCTCTCTCGCACACTCTGTTTGTCTATTACGCTAGTATATTGTAACTGCCTTACAAATAAACTTGGTATAAAGTATACCTCAGTATAAACCAAGAATATGCAAAATGTTGACTATATCGTTGACAACACTGTCAATACAATGATAATTCTGAAGTTTTTTGTATGTCAAACAGCCTTGCAAATAAACGTTGGAAACGTTATACATCGGAATAAACCAATCATAACCTTAATTGTTTGCATATTCTTGGTTTATTCTCAGGTATAACTGGACGTAATTCCAGAAAAAAGGTTCCAAACCACAATCATGTCGAAATTGAGTTGAGATTTAAGAACACAATGCTGCTCACGTGATTCATCTAATCGAACTGACAAAAAATGGCAGCCCTACTGTCACTCTTTAAATGACATCATGACTTAGTAGCCCAACCCACATGTATGTAATACACATATATTTATTAAAACTTTAAACACGAATTCCTTTCAATGTGATTGTGTGGCATGGAACGTTTTTCATCAACCACGTCCAACTGTATACCAAGTTTATTTGTAAGGTCAACACTACCCTTAAAGCCTCGCTAAGTATCGGAATACTGGGTCTCGAAATCTGGAGCGATTGCCAATTCCGTGGTCATCTGGAGGGCAAAGCCAAAATGGCTTTGAAGTAGGTAGGCGTCCTTAATAGAGCACGGCAATACTTCAAGCCGGCCCACATACTAGCGCTCTACAAAGCGCAGGTCCGGCCACACATGGAGTATTACTGTCATCTCTGGTCTGGCGCACCCCAGTATCAGCTCGATCCATTTGACCGCGTCCAACGTAGAGAAGCTTGAATTGTCGGGGACCCAGTGAACGGCTGGATCACTTGGCGTTGCGCAGAGATGTCGCTTCATTGTGTGTCTTCTACCGCATTCATCCCGGGGAGTGTTCCGAAGAGCTGTTTAACCTGATTCCTGCCAAATTCCACCTTCGTACGACACGCCACAAACTAGGATATCATCCCCACCATCTGGATGTGTGGCGGTCCTCCACAGTGCGGTTTTCAAGGTGCTTTCTTCCACGTACTACAAAGCTGTGGAATGAGCTTCCTTGTGCAGTGTTTCCGGGACGATACAACATGGGTACCTTCAAAATAAGCGCGTACACCTTCCTTAAACGCCGGCAACACTCCTGTAATTCCTCTGGTGTTGCAAGAGATTGTGGGCAGCCGTGATCATTTAACACCAGGTGACCCGTACGCTCGTTTGTCCTCCTATTCCATAAAAAAAGGCCGTATGTCTATAGAGCATCAGTCATCCGAATGAAAATGATGTACAAATCAAACCTTTATTTTGTACATTAATAACAGAAGGTATAAACGGACGTACGGCATTGATTATAGATTACATTTGACCCGAATTCAGCTGTGGCTTTGGCGAGACTGTTCTGGTTTTCAGCGTCGTTACATTTTGATTGATATGACAAGGAAACAACACAGGAACCTACAGGAAGCACAACCTAAGTAGGTACTGATACAAGATTCTATATAAAGTTTACTAGCTGATCCCCGCGACTTTGTAAATAAAGGGTTTTTTAAAAATAATAAGCAAGTTTGGAATTCAAGATTATAAACAATTTGTTATGTTTTTGGAGTTATAACTCTCACTTCTGGGATTAATACACAAAAAAAATTGAAAACAACATTTTATGAATGATGTGGGACTCGAAGCCAAGACCTCTCGCATTCCGTGCGAGTGCTCTCCCAACTGAGCTAACTGTTCGAGTGACGTATCGTCATAAAACGTTTTAACATAAACGCTTTGTTCAACTTTTTATTTCGAGGAAGATTGCTATGGCAAACTAAACATACTATTGGTATAGTTATAATACCTAATCGACGTATGTTTCAGTTTTTCACAAAACCAGCGGGAACCATGGATTTTTCCGGGATAAAATATAGACTACGTCCATTCCTAAGCTCCAGTCTATCGCCTTACCAAATGTCATCAAAATAATTTCAGTAGCTTCGGCGTAATAGAGTAACAAACAAACTTACATTCACATTTATAATATTAATAATATGAATAGAGAACACTGACTATTGTCGTTTTCATACATAAATGACGAAAACTTTATAAATTAATTTTCATACATTACGTAATTCAATTTCTGAGGACGAAGGCCAGTGTTGACTTACGGTACGCAGACGTGGTCACTAACTATGGGCCTGATGAGAGAGCTCATGGTCGCTCAGAGGGCAGTGGAGAGGGCTATACTCGGAGTTTCCCTGAGAGATCGAATCAGAAATGAGGAAATCCGTAGGAAAAACCAAAGTCACCTAGCTCAAATGATTGCGAAACTGATGTGGCAGTGGGCTGGGCACATAGTTTGACGGACAGATGGCCGTTGGGCAGATAATTCATAGAATGGCGACAACCGGAAGATGTAGTGTTGGTAGGCCCCCCACAAGATGGACCTTCGATCTGGTTAAGATCGCGGGAATACGTTGGATGAGGGCAGCGCAGAACCGATCGTCGTGGAGATATTTGGGGGAGACCTTTGTCCAGCAGTGGACGTCTTCCGGCTGATGATGATGTAATTTCATATACTTTCCGTCCGTATATTTGTAGGAAATAAATGAAGCTATTTCGGCCTATTTGTCACATGTATAAATGATAATAAGTGTAATAAAAAAAATAACAAAGTAAAAATTGTCACAAACCTGAGAGTTGAACAAGACTGAAGACATACAAGATTTATCAACGATACGTCACTCCAACAAATTGTTTAAGTATGTATTTTTTCCCGTGACATTTGAATATTGTTACTATACAACATGTTATGTTGTTAAAGTTCTACACTTCTAGGGGATTAATACACAAATAAAATTTTGTTTTTCAAATTTTATTCCTAACATAAAATATTGTTTAGATTTACAGAAGCCACATCTCAAGTCAATTTCCTAATATGCAAATAGTGGGGTTGAGCAGGTTATCAACTGTAAAGTAGATCCTGTAGATGAAGACACAACCTGAGAGTTGAACAAAGCAAACAAGATTTTATAACGAGGCGTTACTCGAACGGTTGGCTCAGTTGCTTAGAGCACCGGCACGGAACGCCTGAGGTCGTCGGATTCGAGTCCCGCATCGTTCATAAAATTTTGTTTTTCAGATTTTATTTGTGTATTGTTACTATAATTAATATCAATAAAGAACCGGTATGGTATTTTAGTGTTCGTAATGTATTAAATGTGAATGACACCGTAAACTGGGTTTAAGTGCAATTCGTACGTCAAATAAAATTCAATGCAATTAAAATCAGATCATAAAACACGCCATTTTAAAAATCCTGCGATTATAATTAACTTTAAATTACTAAGCTTAGGTTTTTTTTTATTTCCATTGAAACTTCAATAGTCTGTATATATATTTTTTTTTATGAAAATAAGGGACCAGACGAGCAGGACGTTCAGCTGATGGTAATTAATACGCCCTGCCTATTACAATGCAGTGCCGCTCGGGATTCTTGAAAAACCCCAAAAATTCTGAGCGGCACTACAACTGCGCTCGTCATCTTGAGACATGAGATGTTGAGTCTCATTTTCCCAGTTTTTTCACTAGCGCTCTTCAGACTGAAACACAATAATGCTTACACATTACTGCTCCACGGCACAAGAAGGCTCCGTTTTGGTACCTCAATGTACGGACGTTTAGAATTTTTGCAGGCTTTTCAATAATCTTAGCGGCACTGCATTGTAATGGGCAGGGCGTCTCAATTACCATCAGCTGAACGTCCTGCTCGTCTCGTCCCTATTGTCATAAAAAATCACTTTAAAATAACAAATTGTTTATTATTAAATAACCTACTAAGATAGGATAACTTTTAATTAAAAGTTAAACTTTACTCCCATTGATAACCAATAACTTGTGATAAGTCCTGAGCTATAATGTTCATTTCACTTAACTCCTCCTAAATCTACAAATTAACCAAAATTTCGGGACTCGAATTCGTACCCCTCGGGGTCGTGCGAGCGTTCTTCCCAACTGAGCCAACCGTCCGAGCGACGCATCGACCATAAATTCTGGTAAGTCTTGTTCAACTCTCAAGTTGTGGTAAAATATGGATACAAATAAAATTCGTATATTGAATCCCAAGAGGTGAGGGATAACACTTAAACATAACTTCCTGCTAAATCATTTTGTATTCCGAACGCGATGCTGCCAACCGCATTCAACAAACTTTCGAGAAAACACTTTCATGTTACGAGCAAGCAAGAAACTGTAACAGAGTGTAAGTTAGACGTTGACTTATTCTACTGCATTTTCAACTTGGTAAGGTAGAGTAAGCTATTGTTTGATTTACTTTACCGTTTTCAAGTAAGTTTAGCCAAAGAATATAGTATAGGTATAGCTATGGCATTGTTGAAGTCAGTGTTAATTAACCGTCTTCAAAAAACGAAGGGATTCTTAATAGGTCGGTATGTTTTTTTATGTTTGTTACCTCAGAACTTTCGACTTTCCAGATCTGACATTGGCATCCATGAGAAAACCATTAAAGTCTTAAATTTGCTATAAGTATGTGCACGACAAATATACGAAAATTCAATATCGCGCCAACAGATTTCGATGATTATTTTTTTATTATAAAGGATATACTTCAAAGGTAGTTTGGTGTCAGCCAAGGTAGGTTTGTAACTACATACATACGAGGGCGGCACAGAAAATTTCGGGAATCGAGGAAGTGACACAATATTACTATTTAAAAGTGTATTTGTTGCTTTTCGTAGTATTCTTCGCAAAATTTGACATATTTTTCCATACGATGGAACCAATCATTGAAGCAACCATTCCATTCGGAAGTTGGGGTCTCCAAAATGGCCGTTTTGTAGGCGTCCACAGCTTCTGCAGGTGATGAAAATCTCTGACCACGCAATTTATTCTTTATTTTAGGGAAATTATAGAAATCATTATGGCTTAGGTCGGGGCTGTACGGCGGATGGTCTAATAATTCTATGTTTTCTTGCTCTAAAAACTCTTTAGTTCTGTGCGCGGTGTTAGAACTCGCATTGTCGTGATGGAGGATGATGCGGCGGTTGCAGTTCTCTTTACGGAGTTCAGAAACGACCTATGGCAAAAAATTGCTAGCATACCATTCTGCATTAACCGTCCCGTCCATCTTTGTCCCTCAAGAGGAATAGTCGCAACATGGCCGGTTTTGAAGACAAACGTGGCCACCATTTTTTTTGCAACACTCCGTGAACGAACGATTTTTGTTGGCTTTAACTCATTTTTGAACATCCAAACTTGTGACTGGTTTTTTGTTTCGGGTTCGTACGCGTATATCCAGGATTCGTCACTTGATACGATGTTGTATACAGCATTTGAGGATCCTGCGTGGAATCTTTCGAGAGTTCTGATGCACCAAGTAACGCGAGCTGCTTTTTGCTCTTCACAGAGCAAATGCGGTATCCATCGGGAAAACAACTTTTTTACACCTAATTGTTCATGTAAGATTATTTGTATTTGACTCATGCCAATGTCTAAAGTTGCCTGAATTTCGTGGTATGTCACATGTCGATCTTCCTTAATCAGCTTACGCACAGCATCAACGTTTTCTTTGGTGACTGCAGTTTTTGGACGACCTTTATGGGGATCATCACTGAGCTTGACACCTCCACGTTGACAGGCAAACCAGCGATAAATTGTGGTTTTGGATGGGGCTTCACCACCAATTGCAAAATCATCCGGCCATCACACTGTTTTTGTGTTAAACCACTTCGAAAGTCATAATAAATCATCGCTCTAGAATTTTCTCGAGTCAATTCCATTTTCTCAAGTTTGAAAAGACCTTGTGACAAGACCGAGAATCTTTTTTAAATAAATAAATGGTATTCGATTTTTAAAACCAAGGAGTTTACAATTAAAAATATTTTAATATGACAGGAACAGTGGAAATATTCCATTCCCGATACTTTTAGTGCAGCCCTCGTAGTTATAAGTTAGATGTGCTTGAGTCGCACGCACGACGTGAGGAGGCGAGGAGGCTTCACGGCAGAAATTATTTGGAGTAATATTAACCGAATATAGGTAACTATACAAAATATTCCGATTTCAATTAATGGTTTTTTAGTTACAACATCCGACGTAGTATAAATCATACACTTTAATTTTTGTTTTTAAAAGTTTATATTAATTTAGTTAACGGTTATAACTACCAAAAGTGAATTTTCGGTATTCAAAGAGACAAATCTTACCGGAATTAACACTCAATAAAACTAATATCATTTGGATAATTATGGATTTCTGTAAAATAACGCCTAATTTAATTAATTTTCTAATATCACAATATATATTAATAAAGCTAAGGCTTACATAGACTAAACCTTGCTGAATCAACAATTATAATTATTATACTTAACAACGCTTATATTTACCCTGTACTGAATTTATTCTGTTTTATATGTTTTTATTAGGCCTAAGTACCCACAAAACAATACCTAAAATCACAATACTGTACTACTAGGATCTGTCTACTGGTTTTGTATATAAATTAATTTACTTGTTAACCTCCTGTCAGGGGCGTGCATATCATATAGGCAATTAAGCAGTGACTACCTCGTCAACCTAAATAAATATAGCGTTAAAGTTAATTTAGTTTAATTTTATAAGCAAACATTAAACAACTTATAAGATTTTTCCTTATACTAGATACTAAATACCTACGATAACCAATTACTAGGTCACATATTCCAAAGATCAACTACGACTACTTAAATATACAGTGCCTTCCTTGCTAGAAAACGAATGCACGCCCATGCCTTGATAACACATTAATAAAGATATTTTGAAATTGAATTGAAATATATATTAAAAATTATCGATTAAAATACTACGCCATCTGAAATTATCTTTCGTACACGACAATAATGTATGTATTTAAGAGTCCTGGGGCGTGGTTCTATAGTGTCTCGTAAGATGACAAATTACTCTCTCAGCGTTCCAGCAAACAGTTAGTTTCAACAACAAATGCGGGGAATTCCATGACTTTGTAAAGCTGGATATAAGTTAGTAATAAGTAATAGTTTCTGCCATAGACTTTGAATACTTGCACTAGTTTGTAAACGATCTGACAGCCCGATATTTTTATTTGCCAATGTTGTCTATACACCACTATTTTGTAAATCTATGGTAATAATAGCTTTTGCTGACAGAATTATGTTATAACAGTGTTTAACGTTCGATGAATGGAGAGTGGCAGGTTGCAGAATCGTGTGGGTAAAGTATGATTGTCACTTAAATATTGAATGTAAAATACTGTACTTTTAACAATTAACTCAACACCCTTACAATTTAAGCTATACTTTTTCTTCATGTGTCAGGAAGTGACATACGGCCGTTCCCAATATACTTACTATCTACAGATAGAGATAAATTACTACTTTCTACTGTCAGTAATTAGCTGTCAATAATCTGAAGCTGTACCAATTTACCTGATAAGTCATTCTTATCGCCTTATATTGGGACGCGTGAATTGCAATTTCCATACAAACTTCTATCGCTGGTAAGCTATACGTCCTCCCATTGACAGACAGCGTGTACGGATAAGGTGAGTTACTGTCGATAAGTTTATTGGGACAGAAAAGTCAACGATAGTTACGATTTTTATCTCAAGTAGGCCACAACCGGAGATAGACTGAATATTGGGAACGGCCGTTAGAGTATAACATAATACTTTTATGTTGTGATTACAACAAACAGAGAGATTACAAGAGAAATTGAACGGCGGTTATCACTTACTTACCTACTGGGCCCTATTTCACCTCTCCTACTGAAGCGTAGATACAGATACGATACACAAAACATGAACGTAATCGGTGCACTAATTAGGTCAAAATGTACACTTTTAATTTTGAGCAAACATGAACGTGCTGTAGATTTGGGTAACTAGGTCAATAATTAACATCTAACCTTAATATTAATCATCTAACTTCAATATTTGAACATCAAAAAGCGCTGTTGCCGTCCCGCGCGCTTCAAGTTCAAAGTCGCTGGCAGGGGACAGACGCCTTCAAGTGACGTTTTCAGAAGACTGTAGTGCCATCTGTTAGTTGGCCCGAAAATGAAAGCTTTGTCAGCTGTCACTCGCTTTGAAACCTTTCAACTTTTCTTTATTTGTGTCAATGCCCACGCGGACGACGTCACGGGTAACAGTGAGTCGGTAAGATTTACTAATGAATAAGTATTATGATAGATATGTATATTCTGATGGAACTGTAAGTATAATTATTCCTTTTAAAAGATTTTGTTATGAAACTCAACTTGCAAGACCGTATATAGATTAAAACTTAAATTTCAATGAAAAAGACAATTAGAGGAAAAACAGATGCTGTAAGTAATATAGAAAAGACCTTCAATAAAATTAGGTTCAGAATTGAAAACAGGCGCGTACAGTTCTTAAATTAAAAGCTATTAAGGCGGACATTATAATTAATCAAATTTCGTAAAGAACTAATAACAGACTGTAATATTAATTAACGGCCGTTTTCAATAACGTATCTCTAGTTACATTGCTGTCACCGTTTAATGACAAAATCTTATCTATCCATATTTATGTCCAATACAGTTATAGTCCAATGCTTTATGTCGGTAGGTTATTGAAATATAAGTAAGCGTGAAAGGATAGATTTGTCTACCTCTAGGAAGTTAAACTAAGGATAGATAGGTTATTGAAAACTACCATAAGAGAATGGTAGCTTAGCTAACGGTAGAAGCATTTTATTTTCAAATGTTTTAATAATAATAATAATAATAAATTTATTACCAGAATTAAGATACATACAAAGTAATTAAAGTTAACACAATACACTTTAACAATTGTGAATATTTGAGTACCTTGTACGTTATATGTACTGAGTGTTGGCTCTGCACTAAGCAAGGTGCTTGTGAAACAGAGGCCGGGAAACACAGTTACTAAAGAAAGTTACTTCTATTTGACTCGCGGAACATAGCATGGAGATGGTAGAAATATAATAGTAAATTTGTAAAATTAATGAATATAAAAATAAAAACTTTTAAACAAGAACAGTAACTATCTTATTAATAAACGGAATGTTAAATTACTCCAAGTTTAAAATCACTTCTCCCTGTCATGTTAGTCTGTAGTGACAAAGGTAAGATATAAGGTTTAACACAAAATTTACAAGTGGGAGGCTCCGTTGCACAGGATGCCGGGTACCACAACGACGCCTATTTCTGCCGTGAAGCAGTAATGTGTAAACATTACTGTGTTTCGATCTGAAGGGCGCCGTAGCTAGTGAACTTACTGGGCATCTGAGACTTAACATGTTATGTCTCAAGGTGACGAGCGCAATTGTAGTGCCGCTCAAAATTTTTGGGTTTTTCAATAATCTTGAGCGGCGCCGCATTCTAATGGGCAGGGCGTATCAATTAACATCAGCTAAACGTTCTACTCGCTCGACCCTTATTTTTATTTAAAAAAGTAGGCAAGTATTGTGAACACTTCCCGAATCATTCTGAAGTGTACCTATGCTAAATCTCTTGGTATGTAGGCCTGTCTTTTTGAATTAAAATTTTCACTGCTTTATTATTCAGTAAGAGCCGTTGAAGGACGACCACTTCTTTCTTTTTAACTACCAGTTCCACGACCACACTTGAATCCTCTTTTTTTCATAAAAAAAGACGTGTGGCACTCGGGGACTGCCGCGGTATTGCATAGCATTTTTATCAACTTATGCAATTATATTTATTTATTTTATTTATGCAATTTTTTTCTTTTTATAAAATTAATTTAAAAAAAAGAAAGGTAGTGAGTAAAATTTAACTTGCAAGATTTGATTACAGACAGACAATGGGATAGGTGAAACTACATAAAAATGCTTGTCATAATAATAAAAATTAAAAAAACGTGATATAAAAATAAAGAAATTAAAAAAAATCAAGACGTACCCCAGGCTCGAACCTGGGACCTTCTGCACAAGAAGCATACGTAATAACCGCTATTCTATGGCAACTGTAATAGCCGTTGCGAAATACCTATATAATGTATCTAAGTGTTAGGTTATTTTCGTTACGGAATTTCTGGATTCGGTCTCCACGCTCAAGGCCCGCGATAGAAGCTATGCAAAAGCTTAAAAGAAAACTTTGAACTTCGTATAACTTTACTTCGCGTTTATTAATAATAATACAGTAAAAGTTTAAAAGGAAAGTTTAATTATATATATATACATCCAAATCAAGGTTATTCAACAATCTAAACATTGTTGAATAACCTTGTTTGAACAAATTCGGAAACAAGGAATCAACAAACAAAAGCAGAACTCCGCGATATTCACTAAGTACATTTTATTGTGAAGTAAGTATTTAGCGAAATAATACCAACAATTTATTGAAGTATGCGTTACTTTGCGGAAATCCATAATTATCCAAATGTTTTAAGTTTTCTTGTGTTAATTCCGCCAATATTTTACTACTAATACAAGACTGAAATGTCTCGTGTCAGATTTTGGCGATTCAACGTGTCCTGAGGATACCTCGTGCAGAGGCGAAAACGTGTGGAATTGTTTAAAGACAAATATTGGCCGAAGTAACACCTAAGAAAACTTAAAACATTTGAAATAATACCACATTACATTCGAGAATTATTGTATACGATACGTTTGCGAGCTAACATGCAAATAACAAATTAAGTAAATAGAGCTGGTTTTAATTGGTTTTCTTTATTTAAACTTGACCTTAACCGCAAACACGAGATGTTGTAATAAATTAAAAATGAAAAAAACATTACGATATTCGATGATATAATGTTTTCAACATTCAACCCTCATTTTGTGTAACTCGACGAAGAGCTTATCTTCTAACCTGTTTATAGTTTGTTCACAATTTTGAAAAATACGATTAATTATTCATACTTAAAGAAAAAGTTACATAAAATATTTTAAATAAAAAGAATATAGGAAAATACGAAGTTTCACCCGCACCAGGTTTTTGACTGGCATTCTAGAAGCTTCATAAGAAGCAAGATAAGCTCATAACTTTTTTTTTCATTTCCGTCGGAAGACGTCCACTGCTGGACAAAGGCCCTCCCCAAAGATCTCCATGACGATGTGTCCCGCACTACCGTCATCTAACGTATTCCGGCGACCTTAACCAGATCATCGGTCCATCTTGTGGGGGGAGAAGATCAAGATAAGCCGGCTGCAACAGTACCGTTCCGATATTGCTGTCGACGTTCTCACTTCAAAGACCGGTAGTCAATCTCTTGTTATCTGGTATTTCAGATATGCATGGCAGCAGTTTTACACTTACCATAATGTGACCCACTTGTCCGTTTTCCCTTTCAATATGAATAAACAACAAAAAATTCGACATTTTAGGACTGGAGCCTCAAAACACAGTCTAATATTCTTTTCATTGTGAAGTGTAGATATAGCAACATTGTTATAGCTACACGTGTAGCGACAGTGGCGCGTCGTGTCGAGGCAATTTCGAAAGTGACACCAAATGCTTTTCTACCGGATCCCCGGCTATGTTACTGTGAAACAATCTTACTGGTTGAAATGATATTTGCCTGGCATAATAATTATGATTTAGTAAAGTTTTTATTTTTCTCCATCTGATAATAGGCTAGTCATGTTTCGAATTTCTTATCAGTGTGAATGAAACTTTGTTTGTTAGGCTTTTACGCTGGAGCTACTGAACCGATATTCATGAAAATTGGTACAGCGATAGACTAGAGCTTGGAAAAAGACATAGGCTACATTTTATCCCGGAAAAAGAAATTTTAAAAAACTAAATATGCAGTTGTTGGTTTCTTATAAATCGAGGGCATGACACCTTTCACGACTTTTCTCTAAGTATCGTAGTTTCCGACTTGGCCATCACCGCCCTTCTCAAAAAACCGTACCTATGTGATGCACCCTGAACATTTTAAGGTTTCGCACCCAAAAGCTTTGATAGGGCGTGCGTCATAATGACATCATTTTCTACCAGTCAAGTAAAAATATAGGTCAAAAAGACTGTAGGCAAATCTTATGAGCGTTTACCATTTTTCTCATCAATTAGATGTTGCTATTAGATATAAGCAAAGCAGCAGCAGAGATTAATACTTTATTATTAATTCTTCTTTATTCGATTTAACAAAACGTACTATTCTCTCATGTTTATGTTTTCCTTTCATTCCCATTATGCCCATTTACAGTCACATCAAGCAATGTCTAATAAATACTCCAGCCTGCAACATACAGGATAAACGTACATTGAAATCGTTGAACCTCACTCATGCAATTACAATCTATCTCGATTCTGAATTCTCAACGAATTCACATTTGAGTGAATACTTACATCAAAAAAATCTTAATAAATCTTGATTTATTACTTTTTGTTGAGTTTATGTAGGAATTAATTGTATTAATAATAAATTCAATGTTGCAAAATAGACCATCGAACAACTTTTAAAGTTTCTGCAACACAACACTACCCCTTAATAATTTGATAACATATCAAAGACCATTCATAACATCCGTTTCGTGCAAAAATAATATATGTAATTCAAAAGTAAAATCAATTCATATTTTATTTTGTCAAAATTATAGAATCATTAGAACTATAATAGTCTCAATTATATATTGTGTGGTTGTTTTCACAACAATATCAGTATTTTAGTAGACTAAATAATAATTATAGTTAAATACATTGCAGCGATATCCAAACACATTACTCAAGATGCGTGACCATTCGCAACAAGACTTGTAATCTTACTTTCACATTCTGCAGGCGAAATCTACTAATAAGCGAATATAAATAATAAAACAAACACACCTCACAGAAACGTATCGCTCCAGATTGATAAGTATCCGAAATAAAAACACAACACTTCACTCGCGAATTCCGCGCCGAAATTACCCAATTTCACGTACACGGCGTACGAAAGTCGATGTACAACTGCGGTATAGGTTAGGCTACAGCGATAGTCGGCACTCGGCGGTCGGTACTCGGTTGAATGACGCTCGGAAACAAGGCCACGCAAACCAATGCTCCCATTTTCCAGTTGAAAGTCGCATATATCCGTGATCAGGTGAGAAAGCATCCAAAAATTGAACCCTGACTCATCCGAATGCGAAAGTGATCAGACCGGTTTCCAAAATGTTTCGTTTAAGCTGATTTAGCTCGATTTTATTGAAAGCTTCGAAGGCTTATCTTCGGGACTTACTTTCACAATGCGGAGATTTAAAAAGGATAAAGCTATTTGTTAAAAGTGAATTGTTATTTCTGTGCTGTTTATTTTTCTCAATATCTGCAAAGAACTTAAAACTATCCTGTTTATTCGATAGTTTTATCATTCATGTCATTATCGAATTTAAATATAATTATTATTATTAGCTTTACGGCCAACCCTATAACAATGAGTTCTTATGCGCGGATAAGAACTTCTTGGTTACAATCTCGTTTAGATTTAGTTTCTCGTAAAGATTAAAGACTTTTGATATTAGTTAATAGGTATGTAGTTTTGTTACTATGTATCATCTAATAAAAAATAAATTCCTGACAATTTAGCCGTATGAAATTCGGACTAGAGTCTAAAAGTCTGGAAATGTCCGGATTAAGGCTAAGCGCTTATTAAATCCTCGGCGATAAACTCTTCCTTCCAGTATTTATTTCAAGTTTAAGCACTTTAGAGATTAAAAAAAATATCTTTACATCAACCAACCATCATCAACCAAACAAAAAATAATTTAAGAAAGAAAAAACACTTCTAACGTAGCTTTTTAATTCAATTTTGTTCGTGTTACAGATAGAATAGGTACTACTTAATACACAATGTGTCAAAATTTCAGTTGTCTAGCTCTAGGATGATGTATCAACTAAATTCGCAATCCGCTTACACCCAGGACAAAAGGGACAAACAATTCAGTAATACGCATAAATAGTAGAACATGGTGGACAAGTAAATGATAATTTGAACTTATTACTGTTTATGGTGTTTTCAATTAACATTATTACACACTATTTTTGATATTGTGAAATATCAATAACAAAGCAAGAAATATATTAACCAACATAGAACTTACCTATGAAAACTTTGTTTTCTGATTTCCAGTTAAGGCGAAGGGTTAGCAGAAAACACGCAAACAAGGTGTTTTTAGATATGTTTTGTTGTGAAAAAGTAGCATTTGGAGCTATGAACACTACTTAATCCTGTTACACATATCCTTAAGTCTTATTTGTAGGTTGCTAATGCTTGCTGTTGGTTATAGTTAACACTTCACTACCACTTTTCTTTGCAGTTAAACAAGTTTTTTGGCATGGCATGACGCATTTTTTTAGTACTACTCTCAGAAAAGTTATTCTAATAGCTTGTATTTTTTTTGTGTAGGTGCATTTATTCAAATTAGTAATGAACAATGAGGATTTTAAGCATAAAAACTGTTAGAACCTGTTAAAATATAACGTTTTCCACGCATGAATTTTGAAAATATTGGCTTTTTTACATAGATGGCGGGCCGGCAGCCGTGAGATCATATTGCTCAAGGTGACTGGCATTTAATGTCGCTTTTTTGTATATAACTTATCACCATATTTCATAATATGACTTAGGTATTTGTAACACTCAATTACCACTTAACATCATAACTTAAATTATAGTGAATCATGCAGAATGTAGAAATAAACTAAGAGCCAAACCAACGGCGGCGACGTGGGGCGGGTTCTTCCTAAAATATGGTCGAGGGAGGCGATGGCTGGTCCATGCGTCATGCTCGTGAACGGGTGTTACTCGTGGTGGCTGGATGATCTTGTTACCGGGAGGTCTGCTTGATGTGTTTTTTATTATAATTATTTCCTTTAAAGTTATTGTATATTTTATTTTATGAAATGCTCACATAATGCCTCTATTTATTTTCGGTATGTGTGGATTCATGCATCTACTATACTCAATAACTCTTGCGTTTATAAGTATTAATTTACTTTTTTTTCCTTTTTTGACTTACTCGTGTAAGCCTTTCAGTTTTTGACAATTGAGTATTTTGTTGCGTCACTTTGCATATATTGTAATTGAAATGATTTGTAAAACAATTAAAATGTAAATCTTGACTTAAAAGAGTGGCAATGAGTTTCTTGCTACTTCTTCTCATTAGCTCAACCCTTTACGAAGTAGCGGTAAATTCAATAAGAAACTTATTTTTTTTTGACATTCATAAGTGTCATTTCCGTGACCTACATGAATAAAGAGTTTTTGAATTTGAATTTGAATTTGAACGGGTTGGTTTCCAAAAAATAAAACAGAAACTTTGAGAGTCACAGAATACCTATATTCATTTCATCCTTATTATTCGTAATAGTTTATGTAGGTATTTTGTGGCCTCGTTCAAGCACGGTATTACTATTTGCTTGTCACATTCAGGTATACTTATACTTCATCTTAGGTCTGGCTACCTATTGGGGTCTATGAATACAGGTTTTTTTTTTGATACGCCCTGCCCATTACAATCCAGTGCCCCTCAGGATGCTTGAAAAACCCAAATATTCTGAGTGACACTACAATTATTGCGCTCGTCGTCTTGAGAAATAAGATGTTAAGTCTCACCCCCTTATTCATAATGGTCCGCTAACTTTAAACAGCCGCTAAGGAGTGTTTTTTCTCATTCTAACTTAGGTCAATAGAAGAAGACAGAGTGAGAATTCAAATTCTCAACAATTCGAAACAATGTTTTAAGTTAGCAGACTATTATGAATAAGGGTTAGTAATTTCACTCCTATTCATATTTCATAGCTACGGCGCCCTTCAGACCGAAACACAATAATGCTTGCACATTACTGCTTCACGGCAGAAAGAGGCGCCGTTGTGGGACCCATAGTCTAGCCGGCATCCTATGCAAAGGAGCCTCCCACTGGTAAAAGCAATACAGACATATTACGTATTGACAATCAGACAGCGGCATTTAAGTAGGTAATTGAATATTGCAATACAATTTTGATTAGAACCATTTATTTTAATTTGGTTGGTTCCGCTTCCCATTGTGTAAAATTCCCACCTAATCAGTTTCACTTCACTAAACGATACTTTCTGTTTACAAATGCTTATTTTAAAAAATACTTACAATATTTGAGGAGTAAACCCTAATTTAATTCGCAAGCAAGCTATCTGAAGCTATGAGGAATATATTTTCGAATGGATGGTAGTTTTTGACTTTCAATAAATGAAATCATATCCTACTTTCAATAAAAATATTTCAATTTGAATTTGAAAGCTAATGAAACATAATATGATAAATCCAAGTCCGTATTGAAGGATGAAATCATTATATTATCTTGAGTAGGTGTCAGTTATCCCTCTTACATTTCATTATCAGTGGCCATAATACGCTTGAACTTTGAAAACCTTCTAGAATTTTTATTCCAGAAGGATCCAAATGCTTTGCCCGTAATCAAATGTCTTTTGTCTCTTTTATGCACAGATATAAAGAAAGTGACAAAACACACTTGAAGACGCTGTACTCATATGAACAGCTTTTGGAATAAACCTTTTAAAATATCATGATTAATTTCAAATAGGTAGTTACGGATTTTTACAATAAATATATAAAGAACATTTATACTGTAGGTTACTTCTGTTCGGAGTTGAAGAAACATATATTTTCAACCGTATTTTACTGTATATTATATCCTTATAGCTTTATTACTTTAACTAGCTGACCCGGCAAACGTTGTTTTGCTATATAAATTATTTTTAGAGTTAGACCGTTTCTTGGACATTGCTTTATTTTTCTAAAATAAACGTTGCCTAAGTTACTCCTTATTACATCAGCTACCTGCCAATTAAAGTCGCCGGATTAGACGGAACAAACAGACAGACAAAAAATGTACAAAATGTTATTTTGGTGTATGTACCGTATATGTATTCATAATATACATTTAGTATAAAACGGTTATTTCAATATTACAAACAGACACTCCAATTTTATTTCAATGTGTCGATAATTCACACAATATTTTTATAAATTATAGCCTATATGTTATTCTGGTGTGTAAGCTATATTATTGCAAAGTTTCATCAAAATCCATCCGTTAAAGAAGTTCAAACATACATCCAGACATACAAACTTTCAAATTTATAATATTAATAGGATTGCAAAAAGTAAGAAGTAGGTTTCCATTAAACTTTGCTAGTTATTATTGTGTGTATTAGTGTTATACAGACTTCTTTGATTAGGTAAAAGGTTTTTTCAAAGAACTTTATTTCTGTCTCTGTTGTTTGCCACCCATATCGAGAATCGAGCTTATGTTTAAATCTTTACAAAGTTTAGCTTTTCTAGTGGTACGTGCCATCTTGAAATTGTCCATGGTCTCAGAATGGTAGATGTAACACTCATTGAGACCGACATTGGCATTGTTGTGGTTAAAGTATAAGTCAGTTTGAATATACTACTATAACACTAGGCACGAACTACCCAAGCTTGGTTGGAAGTAAACGATCCAGATTTTTATAAAAGCTGTAGACTGGCCCTCGTCTAGCCCTGATATGAACTCAAATTGTGGTCAGGTTTAAATGGCATGACATAGATATACTGTGTGTAAAAATTGTGACTATGTAGAAATAACCATCTATAAATACCATCAATATAACTAACCTAATTACGTTTATAATAATAAAATATCAATACTAAATCGCAGTCGAGCTTAAGGAGAAAATATATATTTAAGATGCTACAACATAGATACGAAGCCTCATTAAGTCGTTAGCATCAGTTACGAGTCGATCCAGTGGGTGTAAAGACTAACTTGGAGTATTCACTCAAATGGAAAGGCCATGCAAATTAAATTTGATTTTTTTTTTTCTATTAGCTTTATATATTTTATCTATTTTGTAGTAATAATATATATTGTTGTTAATCTTTGTAATTAATTATTACTGTAGTAGGCAGGTAATTTTGTTAAGTCATAAGAATTAATGAGACTACTGGGCAAAGGCCTCCCCAAAAGAAAGCCATGACGATCGGTCCTGTGCTGCCCTCATCCAACCTACTCCGGCGATCTTGACCAGTCCATCTTGTGGTCCATCTACCAACACAGCGTCTTCCGGTATGTGGTCGCCATTCTAGGACTTTATTGCCCCAACGGCCATCTGTCCGTAAAGCATTATCCATTTGTATTTTCACTTTGGTGTTTATCTGATCTGACGTGGCAACGAAGCGCATTTCCATTGTTTGGTTGTACGAGAAAGAAAGTTCTTGGGTTGAGTTTAAGTTGAAAACTGTACAGTGGATATAAGCTATACCTCTACGAGCAAACGCCTCTGCAAGCCGTTTCCACTATGTTATATGCTACAAGGTCATTGTTACATGGGAATTTCACCACGTGGGCGTTGAGATGCCTCTTAAAATGGCTTAATATATAATTCAAGTGTACTGAATACAAAGCGGTATGAAAAGGTATTAACTCCGAAACACTACGGTATGTTATTCAAGGATTTAGCTAAGCCTTTCCCAACATCACTACATTAAATCTTAATTCCTTTCTGATGTGATAACTCATGATTCTATTTTATCCACCTTTTCTCTTTTATTAACCGACTTCAAAAAGGAGGAGGTTATCAATTCGATCGGTATTTTTATGTATATACACCGATTACTCCGAGATCTATGGTCCGATTTACGTAGTTGTTCACAAAAAATTTACAAAGTTTGGCCTAGTAGTTTTCATTTTATGAACATTTATAATGAAAATTCTGTTTACCTCAATGATATAGTTGTTTTTTTGTGAACGGCTTTTTTCGGAGTTTTCATTCAGGTTGATTATATATATTATAATTATTAACTGACACTAAAAAGTAAAAAAAAACTACGTTTAAAAAAACCGACTTCAAAAACTGAAAAGTATCAAATAACTATAAATTCAATTTAATACACCAAGTCGGTGCCAAGCCAAATAGTAAGTACCTACACTCGCCACGCGTGACCTAGAGCGGGATAGCTTCGTCTAGAACAAAACAACCCAAGCGGATAGACACGCGTGGCCAAACAACCTTAATAATTACAGTAAGTAAGCTGTTTATATTATTAAGTTTTATTTTGTTTAGGGATTGGCATCGAATTAAAAACTATCAATAGGTAGCACATATAAATTTTATTAATATTAAAAGTAAAGGTATATTAAATTAAATTTTTAGTTATTTGATACTTTTCAGTTTTTGAAGTGGGTTTTTTTAAACGTAGTTTTTTTTATTAAGATAATTTAGATATAATACAATCACCACGCATGTCCTTCGTAAGGATGCGTGTAAGGCATATGGATTTCCCAGGCGCATGGATGTCGTAAGGGCTTGTACACAAAACTGCGATGCGACGTCGCGATCGCAAAAATCTGCGAGCTCCCTCTACGCATCGCAAGAACTTGCGAATTGATTCGCATCGCGCATTCCTGCGATGTTGCGTCACAATTGTTGACGCCATTTTCCATTTTTTCGAAAAAATTTTTTTCGTCGGTTTTCAAAGCTTTATATTTTTGAAGAAAAAAGTTTCCATAGGGATTGATAATAGTAATAAATGGATGAACCCAAAATCTTCTTTGTTTCTTTTTCCTGTATCGCCTAAGCAATAATAAAAGTGCACACTTCTTTTTACGATACATGTCACGACCTAGTTTTCAATTCAAAATACGTTTAGTACGGTTAACGGTCGTCGAAGGAATGGTCACCCTTGCCGCACGAAATCGCATCGCAGCAATTCGTGTCGTAATTTTCTGCGTTGCGAATTCGCATCGCGTCGCATCGCAGTTTTGTGTACAAACCCTAAGGGCGACTAAGGTCTTTTTGATGTGGGTGAGTCATGCCGATGACGATAGACTCGGCCAGATTAGTACCTATCTCGGACATAAAACCGGCGCGAAAAAGTGGCTTGAAGTCAAGGGGTTATAAGTTCAATGCCAATCTTATCTTTTACCCATTACTATTGGCAATCCAATTTATTTTTATCAAATACTTCAACAAACGCATTAGTACAACTACGGTATTTATACCGTATTTCTACATTATTATGTTAAAAAATTTTTATGTATGTATTTTGTATAAATATATATAATATTTTTTTTTTTTAAATCTAAACAGATTTGTTTAGATATTAAATAACTTAATTAGATAGAATTAATAACGATTGTTATGTTTTAAAGTAATAGTCCTCATTTCTGGGATTAATTACACAAATATAATTTGAAAAAAAAAAATATGAACGATGCGGGACTTGCTCGAAGCTCTTGCAAATCTAAACAATTTGGTGTCATAAAAAAAAGTTTTACAGCGACATCTGAAGTCAATTCCTTAAATATGCAAATACTGTGGTTGAGCAGGTTATCAACTGTAAGATACTGTAGATGAAGCCACAACCTGAGAGTTGAACAAAGCATACAAGATTTTATCAACGATACTTCACACGAACGGTTGGCTCAGTTGGAAGAACTCTCGCATGGAACGCGGTAGTTCGCAGGTTCAATCCTCGCATCGTTCTTAAAATTTCACTTATGTAATAAAATATCTAGAAAAGCAACATATAAAATGCATAAAGCAATATCTCTGCTATAAATAATTAAAAAATATCGTTACTGGCGTTGCTAAAATATCATGCAATTTTGAGTTTCTCATAACGTTGCCCTCGGGAAATTCGGATGCGTCTGAACCATGTCTGACCGCTATAAATTTATGTTCAAAGTACCATACTGTTGCCTGAGTAATTTATTTAAATTTCGCATTATAATTATTAACAACTCACTCCTGGGATTAATTGAATTATATTTCTAGCCAAAATTTATGAACGATGCGACTCGAACCCGCGACCTGTCGGGTTCCGTCTGAGCGAGCCGCTTGAGTGACGTATGGTTCTAAAATCTTGGGACGTCTTGTTCAACTCTGAGGTTGCCGCTTTAAATATTTTGTTGTCATCTATACATATAAATAAAATTGGAGTGTCTGTTTGTTATACTGAAATAACCGTTTTTAATCAATGTATACATATACGAAAATAATATTTTTTACAATTTTTGTCTGTCTGTCTGTTTGTTCTAGCTAATCTCTGAAATGACTGGACCGACTTTGACAGGACTTTTATTGGCAGGTAGCTGATGTAATAAGGAGTAACTAAGGCTACGTTTATTTTAGAAAAATAAAGTAATGTTGTAATGTCCAAGAAACGGTCTAGATCTTAAATTAATTGATATGGCAAAACAACGTTTGTTTTTAATAATTATTAAATATTTATAGGGTTTTGTTAACTTCAATTTACTAAATATGGTATGGAAAAGCATCTTCCAATCATGAATGTTAATTGTAATGAGATTTTAAGCGACACGTAGCTTATGTTTTAATTTACGCAAAGAAGACTGAGCAGAAAATGAAGTAGAGATTAAAATAATTTTAAACAAAATCAAATTTATCGGTCAAATTGCAATATAAACCGAATCTTCACGATGTGGCGGGAGTCAGCCCGTGAATTAATATGTTCAAACTAAGGATTGATCTTCTTATATATTTAAACACATGGAAAGACGTTTGCGAAGCCACAGAGAGTTAGAGATCAATAGATGAGCCGATCTATTTGTCAATGTCTATGAACCATTGACTAGAGATGGCCAACCGGGATTTTTCACAATGAATAAGATTAATTGTTGCATTGTTATGGACAGTGACCTAATTGACCGAGCGATTTAGGTCGCTAATAAAGCTTTGGAAGAATATTGAGTTTTGGGGTGTTGTGCTGGTTCATGGAACAGATATGTTCATGGATAGAATAGGGCACCACTGTGAGATATCAGCTAGGTGGCATCCTGAACGAAGAAGCATCCCACTGGTAAAGTGTATTGTGCAAGCATTATTGTTCGGTGTTTTTTTTTATGGAATAGGAGGAAAAACAAGCGTTCGGTTCACCTGGTGTTAAGTTATCACCGCTGCCCACAATCTCTTGCAAAACCAGAGAAATCACAGGAGTGTTGAAGGACTTTAAGTTTTTGCGCTTATTTTGAAGGTACCCATGTCGTATCGTCCCGGAAACACCGCACAAGGAAGCTCATTCCACAGCTTTGTAGTACGTGGAAGAAAGCTCCTTGAAAACCGCACTGTGGAGGACCGCCACACATCCACATGGTGGGGATGATATCCTAACTTGTGGCGTGTCGTGCGATGTTGGAATTCGGCGGCAGGAATCAGGTTAAACAGCTCTTCAGAACACTCCCCCTGATAAATGCGGTAGAAGACACACAATGAAGCGACGGGCGTGTGAAAGTTTGTGGTGTGAAGTGCGTCAATACAATAATCGTGCTAATACAATTTCTTTATCCATTTAGGTACAATTTTAACCACATCAATGTAGATGAGGCGTTCACGTTGATGTTCTTGGCCGTCACGGGCTATCCTCCCTAAAATCGGCAGACAGTATCAGTCGTCAGGCCAGCATTAATGAAGTCATCCGCAGGTCATTTGGCGCTCTTAATATACCAGCTGTTTTTGAGCCAAATGGTATTACCCGCCGTGATGGCAAGCGTCCTGATGGAATGACGCTGGTGGCTTGGGCACGGGGAAGGGCGCTGGTGTGGGACGCAACTTGCGTCGACACTCTGGCTCCTTCTCATGTATAAGTTACTTCAGTTGGTGCTGCGGCTGCTGCTTCGACTGCCGAAGACAGCAAACGTCGCAAAGGTGAACGGCAGGTTTCAGTGGAAGTCTCGTACACCAAAAAAAAAGTCGTGTTGAAACATGAAATATTTACATTCAATAGATCATTGTATAAGAATATGTGGTATTAATTTTCTTTTTTTTTATAAAGTTGGGAGTCATAAGTTAAGTTTGTTTTTTAAGAAGTTTTGGGGTTATGTTACGACCCCGTTTGCTTAACTGTTAGAGATCAATACCTACACAAATAATTGAAACAAAATCATTCTAATATACACACGTACATACATATGTATAAATAAGCGGTCAGATAAAAAAGCAAGAAACATAATTGAACCAAAGTATATATATATACGCGTCGAATTGAGAAGCTTCCTTGTGCGGTGTTTCCGGGACGATACGACATGGGTACTGTACCGTCCAGCGGCTAATACGCCAAAATGGCGGCAGCGTGCCGGTAAGCGGCTTTACTTGGTTACAGGTAAATAAGACCAGATTCGCTTACCGAGCAATTTATTGGTAAATTTTTTTTCGCGGCTGGCTTGTGGCACACAAATTTTTATGGTCGTGAGTAGGGCCTTAATATCTGCTTTTACTCTTGCTTATGAGTACTCCCCTGTTCGTATGGCCGAAAATGTTGAGATGGCCCGGGTCGGAGAAAGGGGTCACGCAGTGGACGCCACACGTGGTCAGCTACCGAAGCCGCGTTCCAGCTGCTTCTATCGGGATGAAGTTGCCGTAACTTGAGCGCTTGAGCTTTACTTCATATATTACTGCATATTTTGCTCCCTAATACGGGAGAAAACACACACTAATTTAAAAAAGAAAGAATTAGTTTAGTATAGCAATGCCGTGACTCTCATCTAGAACGGTTTTCGAATCGTCATCACCACTGCCGGCTCAAGGTGACCCGGGCGGGTCCGTTCGGATAACTTCAGTTACACGCTCGTTTTGATTAAATATAATCTGTGGCGTCTCCGTCGCTGCACCTATCGCTTGCGCCTACACTTAAGGTGTGTTGCTATTTGAGATAGGAAGGATGTATAATATTTTTCAAATCACAACTCATAAGCTAATAAAATATAACTAATTAATAAAAAACGATAATTTATATAATATTTTAAAATAGACAATGTATAGCGCATCGTTACAGTACCTTCAAAAAACGTGCGTACACCTTCCTTAAAGGCCGTCAACGCTCTTGTGATTCCTCTGGTGTTGCAAGAGAATGTGGGCGGCGGTGATCATTTAACACCAGGTGACCCGTACGCTTGTTTGTCCTCCTATTCCATAAAAAAACTTCTTTTTTGAAGTCTGTTAAATGCTACCTACTTCTCAACTAGCAACAGAGGTATTCTTCGTGTAAAACCACAATTTTCTCATGTTCTAGGATATTCTAGAACTCCCTCCAGGCAGTCTACTACTACTACATAATATACTACTTGCATATTTTGATAACAAAACCATTTTTTCATTAAATGGTCTTTATTGAGACATATCTTATCTACATGTAGTATAGAAACGTATGGATAGTGGCGCCTTTTCAATCAACTACACTCTTAAAATAACGTCATCCAAGAAGTTAGCTGGTCGGGTCACTCCCTCATGGCGAGCATAGCCCAGGTACCAGATGATACTCATCACATGGCAGCAACACCACACAGTTCCCAGCCCTACAATGCAGTTGCAATAATAACTTATTATTGCTTCTCTGCCACGATTACCTCGTTCAGTTACAATAAAAACAAAGTATGTTTTTCCTGAAGAGTGCCGAGACTTTATTTTTGCCCGAAGCAGCATTGGATTTATTCCCTGCAATCCTGGTATTTGGTCACGGCTCACTTCTAATGTGTAAATACCGTTAAACCTGAAATGTTCACCGACATATGAACGCGCCTGCTTTATTTGATAGGTGCCACAAGCAAAAAGAATCAAGTCGGCCATAGTTTGAAGCAAATAATTGGAACTCTTCTGAGTTTATAAGTATCAGGCATCCCCGAAAAAGGTTGTAAAATAATTTAAATAATGGCGTTCCGTTTCTGTTTGTAAATTGAGTTTTATTTAATAATTTTCTTCCCCCTACTTTAAAAAAATATTTGAAAAACTGAAAAAAGAGCCAGTTGCGAAATACTAAAGTTGGGCAAATATAAACCCAAAACATTCTTTTAATAGGGCGGTACACCAGATGCCGTTCTCATATGTCGGCCTCAGTGAGTCATACATCTTTGTGACGTTTGGTGTCGAGACACTTTGCCCACGAGGCGCGGAGAATATTCAAAGTACTACCTTCGCGCCTCAATAAGGCTACTGGAAACTCAAGCGCTGGAAGCTATTTCGGTACGCTTCCACGTAATGATAGTTTTAATTTTATGTAGTCATAGTATTGTAAATAAAGTTATAAGATTTGTTTTGTTTGAATAAATTTATGATTTGCACACTTACGAAAGTTATTTTTGGTGCCATTGGTTTAAGAGACTACCAGCCCAGGAGGGCTTGTTCTGAGGGGAGCCGGCAAGAAAATCAGCAAGTTTTATCTTCCCTTTACAGTTTTCATATTATCGTCCATTTTTTCTTCTATATTATATTTCTGAACTTTATAATACGTTTTCTTCTCGCTTACTTAATACGAAGCTTATATTTCCGTAACGGAATTTAGGTTACCGGTTACATGATGCATGAGATTATTATAATATTATATTTGTTATACTATTTTTTCCTCATGAATGAGTCACCAGTTTTGAAAAACGATGGAAAAGCAAGTCGATTGGATGTGGTATTTTTAAAAATGAAAATAATTGTAACTGCCTTATTTACACTATACGAAGGTAGATAGTAGGTATATATAATTTATTTCATGTATTAATAATATTTACGCTGTCTATAAAAATACAACGCTGGAAAACTTTATTTCACAACAAATAGTTACTTGATATGTTGTATACAACTTTCCCGCCAAATGGAAAGCTTAAATAGCTTTACGTTCACAATGAAATTGGTCTCTTTTGTAGTGGCTAATCTTGATGAAGCGTTAATTCAAGTTCTTAGCTGTCATACAGTAGGTACTGGTATTCTTAGAAGTAATCTCATTTGTATATTATAATATATTAGTACTATAAATCACTATTTCTTTACTATGACGTCACATATCTTAAGAACTATCTTGGCGCATATCATCTCGTGTATATCTCACTAAGCGCCCCCGCCGCCCGCACCTGTCTCAGTCCCCTTTGTCGTCATACCCCCGCACCCCTGTACCCCGCAGGCGAGGACTCAGATAAACGGTCGGCCTATAGCTGTCAATACTCGCTTCGCTGGGTCGTTTTTGATTTTAGTTATTTGTTAATATTAATAATCTATTGCAACTCACTTTTACTTATTCTAAAATTTTATTAGAATATGGGCTTACATTTATATAGATATATAGATAAATTATATACATAAATTCTCTGTCCCCTGGCACCAATCCCATGAAAAGGTAACGCAACATTTTCTTAAAAAAAATATTTAACAAAAAAACAACCGACTTCAAAATCACTTTTCCAAAACAATATATATAATGTAAAGTATAAAAATAATTGCGTATTTTTATGCAATCTAATTAATTAATCTAATTCTAGTAAAACTAAAATAATCGTAACTAGAATTAGATTTATTAATTGGATTGTATAAAATACGCAATTATTTTTATACTTTGTAGTGCACCTTATATCTATTGTTTTTGAAGTCGGTTGTTTTTTTGCAAATTTTTTTTTATTTTATGATTTTTAGTGAATTTTAAGTACACTGACTAACAATATGTCTAAAAATGTGTATACTAAATTTTTCAATGCAGCAATGAACGTAAGGGCTTTGCAATTTGATTACAGACAGTTAGAAATTCTGCCACAGATCGCACCCTTACAGTAAGTCGTTGAGGAGTCCCATTGATCATCATATTCGACTACGACAATTACTTGACCATAATTATGTTATGGTAGATGACTTAAATATCCGGATAGCATAAAAAGGATTCGGCCGAGTATCGTTAATTTGCTCCTAAGAATTGAAGAGTTCCGTTACTTTGTCATGGATTCCGTATCAGAACCTAACCAAACTATCTTTGAAGTATATGCTTTCCTATAAAAAATAATCATCTCAATCGGTTGGCGCGATATTTAGTTATTCGTAAATGTATCATCCACTCTTATAGATGCCATTATCAGATCCGGACCAAATTACAATGGAACCACACTGAAAGCACCAGCTTTCAAATAAATAAAAAAATATCAAAATCGGTTCACCCAGTCGAAAGTTTTGAGGTAACAAACATAAAAAAAAGAACATACCAACGAATTGAGAACCTCCTCCTTTTTTGAAGTCGGTTAAAAATCAAATTAATGTAATCTGACCTCAAAACAGACAAGAGTTGCTTAAAAGGCCAAGTAGAAGCCCACATTATTTAAAAAAAACCACGAAGGGGAACAACCCCTTATTTGTGTAATAATTTAGCTTCGTGCTCTAATTGTTCTCAGTTTTACTTAAATAGAGAAACAATCACAACTTAAATAAAAATGCATATCTATTATTTAAGACAAGGTTAATTAAGTTAAAGAAAAAATTTTCTCCTCAAGAAGTTCTATAAATTTTCTTAGAAGTATGCTTTGTTATACTCACATAAAAAATACAATTTTCTACACTTACGTTACCTACTACAACTCTTATTATCTACGTTGTAATACTGTAATTGAAAATTGTTCATCTTTTTAAATATTAATTAATGTAAGTAATTTTATTTTATTTTCGCTAATTATTGGCCTGATGAGAAAGCTCATGGTTGCTCAGGGGGCAATAGAGAGGGCTATGCTCGCAGTTTCTCTGCGAGATCGAATCAGAAATGAGGACTTCATTAGGAGAACCAAAGTCACTGACAAAGCCCAAATGATAGCGAAACTGAAGTGGTAGTGGGCAGTGCACATAGTTGGGGCACACATGGGGCAGTAAAGTCCGTGGAAAAAGTGGGGAAGTACCGGAAGACGTAGTGTTGGTAGGCACACCCCCACGAGATTGAGCGACGATCTGGTCAGGATCGCCGGAGTAGGTACATTGGATAAGGGCAGCGCAGGACCGATCGTCGTAGAGATCTTTGGGGGAGGCCTTTGACCAACAGTGGACGTCTTGCGGCTGATGATGAAGATGATGAATTTAATTATAAGCGGCTAACATACACAGTAAAGCTTCTTAAAGTTTGAGTGTATGTTATTGTATTTAAAGCTATTATACTACATTGTATTTTAAATAAATAATAAGTACTGTGTGATTCGATATGCAAGCACAGCGAAATATTATAAAAACGAATCCAAAGTCGCTACAAGTGTTAATATAATTCAAGACACACATACGTATAAGAATACCAATCCGTTTATGCATCTAACAATAGAAAAGCAGCATGAAGTTAGAAAGAGTTGCTTGTGAATATCATTATTGTACTTAACGATACGGGCAAATACGCGGACTTCGAATTGGTGTCATGTCGGTACGATGAAATAGTCCAAGAGACGGGTACACAAATTGCTATTGTGTTATCTTACATGTAACAAGTATTATAATTAATGGGTTTTAATAAGTATTATTAACATAAAGATTTAAATGTACGTAGCAATAATGAATTTGATCTATAGCAATAGTTTTAACGCAGATGCCCGTGTAACAGGTGTAACTAGGCATCTTTGACCTGGAACATTATGTAAAAAAGAAAACTGCTTTGTTTGAGATTAGGTAGAATCATTAATGTTATCTATGCTCTCAATCACAGAAGATTGCAGTTTGTATTTGATTTCGTTTTTCGATATTTATTATTTTTTACGATAACGACATTTCCCTTGATATACTGACTTGATTTCGTCTCGCTATCGTCTACTCGTCGCCTTTCGACTTCTTTCTCATGGATTCCGTTTATTGTGATTTGTATTATATATCATTTAGATGTTGAGTTTCATAAATTGTCACTTGTGACATAATGCTAGGACACCTCGTAACTTTTATACTTAAATTAAGGATTGGTCTCCGCTGTGCTACACCTAGATATCGCACTATCTAAGAACAATAGCTTTTTATTGCGGCTACTATTAGATACTTGTGTGCTTGATACTCAATGGCATCTTTCAAATTTTGTAAGAAACAGTTCATGTTATTTTACATTGAAATTAATTAAAAGTGTGACAGAACATGACATTGTGACACGACAACGTCACATATTTTTCGCCACGAGACCACACGAGACTTATTACGTAGAATTAGTTGCCGGACTTTACGACTATGCCTGTGGTATCTAGTTGGAGCGCAGAGACCAATTATTAATATAAGTTTTCATGCAACCACCATTGTTAACTCTTATCGTAACAGAGAAATCGTTGAGTTTATATTTTTAACATAATAAATAAGCTAAATAAAATATTCAGCAACTCTTAGTACAAAAAACCTTGTACACCGATGAATGAACGACATTGGGCATTCCCTGCGTATTGAGTCAGTAATTGTTACGTTATCTACGAATTATTATTCTAGGTCACAGGATATTAGCAAACGATAGCGGTATTGGATAGATCTACTCATAAAATCTTACATCATAAACAACATTATTTTGATATCAAGATTACCTCACTTACTCACGATTACCAAGATGACGCATTTAGGCAAAAAAAAAACAGTTAGTGATCACCCGCCATTATCGATACTCATGTTTAATTGAACTTTGATTACTGAGGATAGTGTGAAGCACCTTTGCACAGTATGCCGGCTAGATTATAAGAACCACATCGGCGCCTGTTTCTGCCGGGAAGCAGTAATGTGTAAGCATTATTGTGTTTCGGTCTGAAGGGCGCCATAGCTAGTGAAATTACTGCACAAATGAGACTTAACATCTTATGTCTAGAACTCATGGGTTTTTCAAGAATCCTAAGCGGCAGTGCATTGTAATGGGCAGGGCGTATAAATTACCATCAGCTGAACATCCTGCTCGTCTTGTCCCTTATTGTCATAAAAAACTGAGGATATTAAAACTAGGACTATGTATCATGTACAGCGTGATCTGTTTAACTTGGACGGGCAAATAAGTCGAATGGCATTCCGTCATCCCAGAATTGAATGTGTACCTATGTGTTGACGTCGATGCTTATTTTTTAATTAATTGAAAGTCATTCCTATGGAGTTTCAGTACAACTCTTTAATAGCTTTGACACAAAACACACAATGATAGGTAACAATCATGTTAATAATATTGACGACACACTTTTACACAAACGCATAATCTGTTAAAAAGAAGGATAACTTAAACTTACATAAATAGAATTAAATATCCATGAATCGGAAAAAACATCTATTTATCATATAAATGTGTGCACCTATCGGGATTTGAACCCAGTACCTCCAGCTCAGTGGAGAGAAACTTTCTCTAGTTTGCGCGTTTGTTTGTAATGTTTACTTTACTTGTAATGTTCACTTTACTTTTCTTTTAAAAAAAGGATCCTTCGCTTCTAAGTTAACTCGTAGCTGGGCCGGCTAAGTCAGTAGTTGGTAGTGCGTAGCTATACGTTCCAGTATCCCCATGGTGGTTAAGTATAACCTGTACATTCCCACCATTGTTTATTACTACTTACGAAAATGTATTTCAAACGACGCTTATTAAAATATATTGCAACCTTACAGAAATCGATCTTACATTAAATTTTGTGAAATGTAAAGAAGGTATTATGTTTCAGCGTTCAAGCCAAGTTGCTGAAAGCACTACGCCTGATCGGCGCCATAGTTTTTACGCTCATCGTAAGTATTGCTGAAGTATTATTGCAGGCGTTATATATTATTAAATTTAAAATTTGAACTAATTGTTTGTTCGGGTTGAATGTAAAGATGTATGTATAAAAAATACTAATTATTTTATTTAATCTATATCAATTCTTTTTCCGAGATTCTATTTGTACCTCGTTTTGGTTTTACACATCATTACCTTATTTTCATTTAATTTTTTGTACAAATTTTATCATTATTATTTTTTTTGTGCAATAAAGTGTTTTCATTCATTTTCATACATTCCTATTCATATAATATGTGAGTACACAACAAGCAGAATAAATAGCTTTTGTAACGTGGTACATTAAAATTTTAATAATATATTTATATTAAGATTAAACAGTACGTCTTACGATAATTAGGTTTGCAATAAGTTTTAAGTTTTTTATTTATCTATAAGTACTAATATTATAAAGGGGATAGATTTGATTGTTTGTTTGTTTGTATTGAATAGGCTCCGGAACTACAGAACCGATTTGAATAATTCTTTCACTGTTGGGAAGCTACATTATCCCCGGCTGATATAGGGTACATTGCATTTTCAAAAAAATTGGGGATCCCTACTTTACTTTTAGTAAAAAGTCCAATAATGTAACCCAAGATGTAAAAATATGTACGCGAACGACGACGCGGGGTATCAGCTAGTTAGAGATATTACTGAAAATTTACAACTAAAATATCGAATGAATGCTCAAATATGAGTCAATCAAATTTTTCATATATTGACACACTTTTTACACAAACTATCTTGCCCCAAGTTAAAGCATATATAGCCTGTGTTATGGGTTACAAGACAATGATATATTTAATACAACTGGTTGCGCCAATTAGCTTCATTGCGTACAATGAAAGGGATAACTTGGATCGCGACATTATTTACGAAGCGACCGTGAAGAGTATACGTCGACCCCCGCATCTCAAAACGTGCGTTCATTACGCGCGCGCGCCTCTACCTCATATTATAAACTTTTTATTTAATATTTTGAGCTCTTCATAATTTACATTAATTTGAAAATAAGCTGTGTCTGTGGTGTAATAAAGTGAAGGACGTCCTGGCGAGGCCTGCAGAAGATATCAAGGTTAGTCCCTGGAATTTTACTGCATTGAGCTAATTGGTATTACTAGGAGACGAACCCCGCTACCTTTTTTTCCATACAGTCCACTCAAAATAATCTTTTAGAATACCCGCGCGACCATTTTTGGTCCGGATCCTAAATCCTTTTAATATCCTTAACGCCACGTGCCATTCGTATAAAATATTGCATCACTAGATACCATTTTCATTTAATTTATGTTTTATATTGACCAAGCATTCGAAACTAATTAGTTAATATTAATATACGCATTTCTTAATTGTACATAGTACATACCGCATCACATTTTACCTATTTATTTTAATAAAGAGCATCATTTTATGTACGTTTACTCGTAACATTTTTATTGATAGTATTGCATAGAACATAATCAAATGTTATGTTTTTACCACGTCGCATTTATTTAAATTAACTAAATAACTTATGCTCTTTACTTGGTCACCGCATTTTTATTTAATATTCATTCCGCAACCGTTTTTATTTAGAATAGACATACCTAATATACCTACCTTTACTATTCATCAGTCTTATTATCATACGAACCGCGCCCTATTACGATAATTTGAATCTACCTTCATAGTCTTATTAACCGTACGTTCATATTCGTTCCACAAATTTATAGTATGTACTTGTAAATTTTGTTTGTTTACATTTATTTTAATACATTGTATAAGAATGTCGAAGTCACAATTGATGCAAGTAGCTATATTGGAAACCAAACTTGCGGCTTATTTTGAAAGGATCCAATGCATTTATGATTCGATTAAACTTCGAAAAGGTTTTAGACGATTTAAATCGCATCCAAATGGAAATTGACCCTGCATGCGTGCCCGGGTATAAAAAACTTATCGCATTTGAAGAGATCCTGTGTAATATACAACTTTAAGTTTCAGAAAATGGCAGTGAACATTCAAGGCGCTGATAATTCATTATTACCTCGGAAAGCTAAACTCCCCCCTATCGAATTAAAGGGATTTGACGGAGACGTACGCAACTGGCCAATCTTTTTTTCTAGTTTCAAGGATACAATACACAATAACCCCTCACTTTCCAAGTCGGATAAATTATACTATTTAATTGGTAAGTTAAATGGCAAAGCGTTGTCAGTGTTTTCAGACATAACTCCGTCACCTGATAATTATGACATTATTTTTCAAGCTCTCGTCGATAGGTATGAGGATAAGAGGCTTTTGGCGACCGCGTAATTAGACACTATTTTTGATTACAAACCGCACGCCACTGCTAACGCAAACCAGCTGGAACATTTCGTCGATAAATTTGCATCGTCTGTGTCGGCCTTAAGAAATTTAAAATTAGATGATACAAGCGACTTTATTTTACTGTATATTGCTCTTAAAAAGGTCGACAGCGAAACTACTCGAGCATTTGAAATGAATAAGCAAAATTGCGATATTCCAAAACTCGAAGATTTTATTGTTTTTATTCGCGATCAAATAAAAATATTACAGCGTCACAGTTCATTAAATACGAAGTCCAGATCACAATTAAACCCGTCAACTTCATCTAAAACTATTTTGAAATCATTTTTAACTAATAATAATAATAACAGTTATTCCTGTATTGTTTGTTTTTCGAAAACCCACAATCATTATTACGATTGTGCGAGGTTTCAGAGTATGACGCCACACGAACGGTTTAGTATTATTAAAAATAATAAATCGTGCATTAATTGTTTAAGTTTACGACACACTGTTTCGGCGTGTAAGTCGACAAATGTATGTAAACATTGTCGATATAGGCATCATACTATGTTGCACTGGATCGATAATAAAAATCCAGTAAATCGAGCGACAGTCACTGCTACACATGAGCAGGCGGCTCCGGGCGCGGGCGGTGAGGCTGTATCTTCCCCACCCGCGAGTACTTCAGCTCGGGCGAACCTGTTTACGCTCGGCGCGAAGAACGTTGTGCATCGACGCTCTGAAGTTGGCCCGTCCGATTCAGCTGATATCATTGATAACACTACGAGTGATGTTGTGTGCGCTATGTCAAGCGCTGTACAGACCTCCGCTCGTAGCGGGAACGTTTTGTTAGGTACGGCCTGCATGAAAGTACTTTGTAAAGATGGTACGCAAAAACAAATTCGCGTTTTAATTGATATGGGTTCACAAAATCATTTTATAACGAAACAATGTTGCAAACGATTACGACTTCGTACGAAACATATAGATTACACACTTTCTGTTAAAGGTATTGGCGACAAAGCATACCCAATAGGGAGATATACTAATTTAACTTTAATTTCAAGTTATGAGTCGGGCTACTCGCTACATATTAATCCATTTGTATTGAATAAAATATCAAACAATTTGCCTTCGGCAAAAATAAATACATCATGCCTTAGTTATTTACAAAATGTTACGCTTGCAGACCCGGAGTACAATGTACCCGGTCATATCGATTTATTACTTGGATCCGAAGTTTTTACGGAAATCTTGCGACCGGGTAAGGTAGTTGACCCGCCCGGATATCCGGACGCATTAGAGACGTCGTTTGGTTTTATTATAATTATAGCCCGTAGTAGTAAATAGGAACCCGTAGATTATATTCAAATTAATAATTCTATACAAAAACAAAATTCTATTTGTAGTTTTTTCACATCGACTGAGGATTCTCTCGAACATTTAGTTAATCGATTTTGGTCTTTACAAGAGGTGCCTTCTGCTAAGTACTTGTCACCTAACGAACTTCAATGTGAAAACTTTTTTAAAAATAATACGATACGTGACAGCACCGGCCGATTTATTACGGCATTGCCTTTCAACCGCGGCCCCTCGTGCTTAGGGGATTCTTTAATTTCTGCACAACGTCGTTACGAGCATTTAAATCGAAAGTTAAATTTGAGTCCTCTTTTACGTAAAGAGTACGACAGTTTTCTTCGCGAATATTTAGCTAGTGGTATTATTGAACCCGCGCCTCCAGTGAAAGAGGGGGATTTATTTTATGTCATTCCGCATCATGGTGTTTGTCGCTCAGACAAACTTACCACCAAGCTCCGTTTAGTGTTGGACGCGAGTCACAAGACTACGACAGGCATTTCATTAAATGACTGCTTGCATTCAGGTCCTAATTTGCAACCCGATCTTACAACAATTATTTTAAATTTTCGTCTTTATAAAATAGCATTCACGGCAGATATCAAACAAATGTTTTTAAATCTTATTTTAAGAGATTCAGATAGGCGTTTTTTAAATATCTTACATCGTTTTGAAAATGAACTTGATACAAAAATGTATTATTTTACTCGCGTTTGCTTCGGCCTGCGTTGCAGCCCTTATCTTGCCATGCGCGCCCTGAGGCAGCTCGCAACTGACGAACAGAGTCAGTACCCCCGCGCCGCGGACGTTGCATCTAATAACATATATATGGACGATTTGTGCGTATCTACACGTACACCCTCTAGTGGTGCCAGCTTAGCGCAGGACTTAATTAAAATGTTTAAATTGGGCGGATTTAATTTAGTTAAATTTGTCAGTAATTCAGCAGAGGTTCTAATGCCATACCGCAAGAGAATCGATTGTCAAGCAGCGTGAATTTTGACAATGATGATTCATTAAAAATTTTGGAGCTAAGTTGGTGTCCACGCGAAGATGTTTTTCGCATTGCTATTAATTTTACTCAGCGGCCTGAATATACTAAGCGTCTTATGTTATCAACAGTAGCTAAGCTGTGGGATATTAATGGCTTTTGTGCGCCTGTTATTTTATATGCAAAGTTATTAATTCAGGCATTGTGGATTTCGTAAGAAATAAAAATACCAGAAAATATTCGTATAGCGTGGGCAACCTTTAGAAAGGAGTTGCCGCTTTTACATAATTTTGAAATTCCGCGTTTCTTTGGTATCGATAGCGCCACACATCGCGTTATACTTTTAGGTTTTTCGGACGCTAGCGAACGAGGCTACGGTGCCGTTGTATATTTTTGTGTTGTTATTCCAGCTGAACCTAACCGCATTACGTTGGCGATGGCTAAGAGTCGCGTTGCGCCTACACGTACGGTGTCGTTAGCTAGACTAGAGCTTTGCTCTGTGCTACTTATGGCACAACTTCTTAATTTTACCCGTGATTCTGTAAAGTCGCGTTGTAAAATACATGACGTGTTCGCTTTTACAGATTCGTCGGTCGCATTATATTGGACGCATTCGTCCCCGCATCGGTTTGATACTTTTATCGCTAACCGCATTTCAAAGATACAAGAGTATCTCGCGCCTAAACATTTTTATCACGTCGAGGGTAAGCAAAACCCTAGCGATTGTATTTCTAGGGGTTTAACTCCTGCTCAATTATTAGTTCATCCACTTTGGATGCATGGCCCACCGTGGGCACGAAACGATCCATCGTCATGGCCGTTGGATAATTTTACATTCAATGAAGAAGATGATTCTAAACTTTTAGAGTATAGACCAATCAAAGCTCTGGTAGTTAAAACTGCTTCATCAAACGAAAACTTTCTTCTTCAACTTTCTTCGCGGATCTCGTCGTGGGGAAAATTATTACGCATTATCGTGTATGTTTTTCGTTTTGTTCATAAACTTCCACGCGCTGAATTTATTATGGTTGATCATTTGAAGCATGCGGAGATCGCTGTGCAACGCGCCTTGCAATTTTTGTTTTTTGAAAATGTCATTACAGCGATCCAAAAGCAGTGCAAGGTCCTAAAATATTTATTACTTTATTCGCTGTTCATTGATAAGGATGGTTTACTCCGCGTTGGAGGACGACTAAATACATCTTCCTTATCGTTTGACGCTAAGCATCCCATTTTGTTGCCTAAAAATCATCATATTACGGTAATGATCATAGATTTTTATCACCGCAAATATATGCATGCCGGACCTCACCTACTTTTATCCTTATTACGACAAAAGTTTTGGATTATGGCTGGGCGTGATATTTTACGAAAACGCTTTCGAGCTTGTAACAAGTGCTTCAGAGCTAATCCATGTGCACAGAATCTGTACATGTCAGTGTTACCGGCACCCCGCGTGAACGTAGCGAAGCCATTTTTAAATACTGGTGTTGACTATTGCGGTCCCTTCTTTATTTTGATAAGTAGGTACAGAGGTGCTCGTAAAGAAAAGGCATACATTTGTCTTTTTACATGTTTTTTTACTAGAGCAGTTTACTTAGAGCAGTCGATCTTAGTACGGAGTCGTTTTTACGTGCGTTCAAGCGTTTTATTTCACGACGCGGTGAGTGTCTTAATTTATTTTCCGATAACGGAACGAATTTTGTAGGTGCAAAAACGTATTTTGATGAGTTACATAAATTCTTAAAGTCAAAGTCATATTGAGCATCGTTTAACGATGAAGTTGTAAGCCGAGGCATTAATTGGAAAATGAACCCACCCAGCTGCGCACACTTCGGTGGCGTCTGGGAAACACACATACGTAGTGTCAAACTCCACCTTAAACGCGTCATAGGTGAAACTTTACTTACCTATGAAGAAATGTATACTTTACTCACGCAAATCGAGTGCGTGCTTAATTCACGTCCTCTTACTGTTTTAAGTTCCGATCCCGCTGAACCAGTCGCTCTAACCCCTGCTCATTTTTTAACGTTAGGGCCATTAGGTACGTTTCATTCTGCACCAGACATTAAAACTAATATTAATTTGTCACAGCGTAAACAGTTATTAGACAACTTGCTCCAAAGTTATTGGAATCGGTGGCGGAATGAGTATCTCCATGAGCTACAAATGCGATCAAAATGGAACACTGTTACGAACCCGGTGAATAAGGGTAGAATTGTTATAATTAAAGTGGATAATTGTCCACCACTTAGTTGGCCGCTCGCCATAGTTGAAGACGTCCACCCAGGTTCGGATGGAGTCATTAGAGTTGCGAGTGTGCGTACAAAAAATGGTTCTTACCAACCACCAGTAGCAAAGCTTTGTCCTTTGCCCACTCAATAAACTTACTGTTCTTTTTACATTCGTCACTTGGACGAATCCGCATTGTAGGTTAAGTTATATCTTGTTTTATTTTTAATTTTATTCATTTCTTCAATATAAGCGCGCGTGATGCATCTTTTTATTTTTTTGTTTTGTTCAATTTTTGTATCGTTATTTGTTTTTTTTTTCTCTTTTTCGCGTTTCACATTTCCTTTCCTTTTACATCCTTTCCTTTAGGGTACACCCTAAGGCTGGGGGGATGGTTGCGCCAATTAGCTTCATTGCGTAGAATGAAAGGGATAACTTGGATCGCGACATTATTCACGAAGCGACCGTGAAGAGTATACGTCGACCCCCGCATCTCAAAACGTGCGTTCGATACGCGCGCGCGCCTCTACCTCATATTATAAACTTTTTATTAAATATTTTGAGCTCTTCATAATTTACATTAATTTGAAAATAAGCTGTGTCTGTGATGTAATAAAGTGAAGGACGTCCTGGCGAGGCCTTCAGAAGATATCAAGGTTAGTCCCTGGAATTTTACTGCATTGAGCTAATTGGTATTACTAGGAGACGACCCCGCTACCTTTTTTTCCATACAGTCCACTCAAAATAATCTTTTAGATTACCCGCGCGACCAACAACATTTACTTAAACATACATATATTCATATAAACATACATAAATACATTTAAACATGCATGACTCGGAAACAAACCTCTATATTCATCATATAAATGCTTACACCTACCGGGATTCGAACCCGGGACCTTAGTAGGTAGGATCGCTAACCACTCGGCTATACAACCTGCATCAAAAAAAAAAAAAAATATATCAGGTACTACTCAATGTCACTGCTATCAATTACGTTTTATAGCCAGTGATGGTATCTTTGAATACAGTGCAAGTTATATTAAAGAAAACGTATAATTCACTTTTTACAGTATTTGAGACGATTTCTTTCGTCTGTCCAATACATTTCCCATGGGAATACTACACACATACTGCACGATTTTGAATATATTTGGTACTTCTTCATTGTTAAAAAATTTTCACCACTGTATTTGAATAGAGTTTCCTTCAAGTGAAGAGAAAACACTTTGAGGTGCAGCCTTCTAATAAGCCTAATAATTGACAATTATAATTTTAGAGGAGACATTTTTCCAGTGCCTTCCGCCCATTTGCCCACGTTTCGATGGTGTTATTTCCATTCCCTTGAGTTGGTTGCTTGCATATTATTATTATTAATAATATTAATATATTTCTTTGCATAAAACATGGTATACAATGGTGTTTTATTCAATTACGAGCTTACATGTTTCTTCTTCCTCTTAGTCGGACACTCTTGTCAGTGTGGTAGTGGTTGCGCTGACGAGGTACACGGTGGGGTATTCGGTGGGTCGATATCCTTTCTGAGGGCAGCTCTCCTGGCGATGTGCTTCCAATTCTGATGGTTAGCGTTGCGAGTACACTGGACCATGGTGGACTCAGTAGCCTTGTTGATGGCGTCTATCCAGCGGGTTGGCGATCGACCGCGGGCTCTCTTGCCTTCCACCTGGCCCTGAACTATCAGTCTCTTCATCGAGTACACATTTCTAGAGACGTAACTGTACCTAGTATGCAAATATTTAAGTTACCTAGTATTATTAGTAGTAATATAAGAATTTTCGTCCATAAATTCCTTGAGGCTATAGAATTTATAAGTATTAATTATATAGCTTATTCCTTAAATAATGCTACTCGGTAACTTATAAACACGAACACAATTACATAAACAACTTTTATTATATTTAGTAAATTTGGGAGGGTCGTGTAGAACGAGTATATTTTGTTGAACAGGCTGATTTTTTATTTGTGTTTATTATGGAACATGATTCCGCGGTTTTAAATCATTAACTGATTTAAACAAGGCTTTGTTTTTATTAACAAATATATTTGAAAATATCAAGCGACAGCAAGGGTAACAATCCTAGTATTTTAACTATGGGTTGGCTCGATTGCTCCGGATGCATCCCGTACACATTTATACACTTTTTTTGATCAATAAATGCTCAGTTTATATTTGTGCTATTTCCCCTTAATTTAAACGATCGCAGTAGAATTTCTACATCCGCGTCATGCTAGCAGTTTTTAGGCTTTCGACGTTTTTACTTGATATACCTACGAACATATTTATCCTGTTTTACTATTTAAATGCAGAAAAACGCGAAAGGATCACCAACAAACACTTGAAATATAAAATCATGTTTTTTTTTGTTTTTATGAAAATTAGGACGAGACGTGCAGGACGTTCAGCTGATGGTGATTAATACGCCCTGCCCATTACAGTGCAGCGCCGCTCAGGATTCTTGAAAGACCCAAAAATTCTGAGCGGCACTACAACTGCGCTCGGCACCTTGAGACATAAGATGTCAAGTGTCATTTGTCAAGTAATTTCACTAGCTACGGCGCCCTTCAGACCGAAACACAGTAGTGCTTACATATTACTGATTCACGGCAAAAATAGGCGCCGTTGTAGTACCAATAATCTAGCGGTCATCCTGTGCAAAGAAGCCTCCCACTGGTGTCATACCGTACATAGCCCTTATACACTTTGATGCGTTAGCGTTGTGTGTTAATAATTTAATACAGAAACGTGTAAAATTGTATGTATAGCTGTATAGAGCAAGTTGATATACACCCAGGTCGTGTTCATTAATAATCAATGAGGGTCCACTACTCAATAAGAACAGACGTCTCATTTAAATATTAAATAATGAAGTTGTTCCTTATTGTATTGGCCACTGTGTCACTCTCAAGCGGTATGTATGATTTTTTTTAATACTACTTATAATAAAAATTTATATTGATTGTCTTTTAAAGGCAATCGACGTCGGGTTTGAAATGATAGTATTTATTTATTCGGAAAATGTGACTAAATTTTTTTTTCAAAGTGAATGTCGAATAAACTTTATTTAATTAGGGTTAAACTAACCGCTTTTGAATCGTCACTATAAATATTTCTCTTAAATTACCGAATCACATCAATTTGATCAACATATGGTAATGTTCGGAAAAAGTTGAGCTCGTTAGAAGAACATACAAGAAACTCAACGGCCACTCATTTCAATCAAATACAGTATTTTACAATATCTGTAATATACTATTTGAATCATGTTTAAATAATATTAAATATCTCATAAAGAGTAATAAAGAATTAATTGTATAAATATAAATTATCGTATATTGGATGCATTATTCTTTAGAGCTTGAATTCATTGTTCGTGTAAGGATGCTTCGTGAACATGATGGTCGTGATTACTGTCATAATAAGTAATCGGATCCAACAAACACAATAATGTGTTAACTATAATAGTCTAGGCCCTATTTGTTCTAATTTTTTTTTTATCAAAATAAAGGACGAGACGAGCAGGACGTTCAGCTCATGGTTATTGATACGGCCTTCCCATTACAATACAGCGTTTGTCACCTTGAAACATAAGATGTCAAGTCTCATTTGCCCAGTAATTTCACTAGATACGGCGCTATCTAGACCAAATTACAGTAGTGTTTACACATTACTGCTTCACGGCAGAAATAGGCGCCGTTTTGGTACCCATAATCTAGCCGGTTCCTGTGCATAGGAGCCTCCCCTGGTGCATTATCGAAAATATATTTATTTCAATTTATTTAACACCACAAACAATCATACAGTGTTATTTATAACTAGTTGTTCAAATAAGTAATTATTTGTAGTCGGCTAGTTTATGGGTGCCACACCCATAAACTAGACAGCATCCTGTGCAAAGGAGCCTCCCACTGGTTTATGGGTGTCTCTTTGTGATGATAAAGTGTTCACCAATATGTATTTGTAACTTCATTTGAGATTTATATTAATATTATGTTCTTTTCAGGAGTCAATTACAATGGACTTCGGGGTAAGTTATTAAAATTATAATATGTATATTATTTTTAAAAACTCGGCATAATAATTAACATAACTAAAAGTCTAAACAATATGTTATGTATTTTTTTAAAGTGATAACCCTCACTTCTAGTATTAATAAAAATATAACATATTGTTTAGATTTACAAGAGCGATATCTCAAGTCAATTTCTTAATACGCAAATGGTTGAGCACGTTATCAACTGTAAAGTGGATCCTGTATATGAAGCCACAACCTGAGAGTTGAACAAACCAAACAGAATTTTATAACGAGGCGGTACTCGAACGGTTAGCTCAGTTGGTTAGAGCACTGGCACGGAACGCCGGAGGTCGTGGGTTCGAATCACTCGGGCGTTCTTAAAATTTTGTTTTTGAAATTTTATTTGTGTATAACTAAAAGTCTATCACACCAACAAATAAACATGATATATTAATATATTTAATTCGCTTAAAAAATAACAGTTATGAATATCAAACAAACGATTTTTATCAATTAGCACCACTTCGGAAATGTTGCGATTTAAAGAGAAGAAGTAGCATAAAACTTATTGCTACTCTCTTAAATCTAGAGCTACATCGTCACTATTTTAAATAATATTTATACGACGTATGTAAATTGCAGAGTACTGCAACGATAATATTCTAAATACTCAAAGGATTAATTGCTTTTAATTAACTGTAATGTATGTTATTATTTTTTTTACGACAATGTGGGACGAGACGAGCAGAACGTTCAGTTAATGGTAATTGATACGCCCTACCCATTACAATGCCTCTCTGGATTCTTGAAAAACCCAAAAATTCTGAGCGGCATCAATTGCGCTTGTCACCTTGAGACATAAGATGTTAAGTCTCATTTGCGAAGTAATTTCACGAGCTACGGCACCCTTCAGACCCAAACTCAGTAATGTTCACACATTACTGCTTCACGGCAGAAATAGTTCCCATAATCTAGCCGGCTTCCTGTGCAAAAGCAGCCTCCCACGTACAGTTAGTACATGATATTATTGTGGTAAAGATTCTTTTTGTTTATTTATTTTATTAGAAAATTACAAACAGAAATACAAATACATGAAAATATTCATACAGTAAAATATAAATAACATAATCAAAGATATGTACGTATATATATTAATATATATATATTCAAATTCAAATATTTTTATTCAAAATAGGATTCAAAATCACTTATTGAACGTCAAAAACTACCACCTATTCAAAAGAGACTGCCTCAGGCCTGAGAAGAATGGGCGCAAGAAACTCAGAAGGCTTTTTTTTATATAAAAAAGATGTGGTTTCGTGGGACACCAGGTAGGAACGAAGTTCCTTCGGCTAATGTAGAATCGACACAATTTGTAAAAAAAAAACGTGTTCAACTTTATATAGGATTTCCTGATTTTTCTCTTAAATTTTGCAGATTAGTTTTTTATTTAACTGCACGAAAGTATTTAGGAAATTCAGTATTTTAGGAAATAATAAATAACGTAAAATAAAAAAAACGTAATCCAAATATATAAATTAAAATAACAAAATATGTCTCTTTATTTTTGTTTGACAACATAAAATTACATAGAAATAGAAACGACTGTCGCGCCTGCGCACGTCTCATTTAACGGTTTTATTCCACGGACTTTTTCTTACGGTTTTACTATCACAGTTTTTTCAGTTCGGTCCCGCAGCAAAATCCCTATCTCCTCCAAGCCTGCCGTAAGGAACTTCGTTCCAAAATATGGATTACAATGTGATATCGTACAATAAACATTTATAATTAAAGAGCCTGAGGGTGCTTTATTCCCAGTCCGTGGTGTCATTAAGAAAATTGTTTATGCTATAGGAACCTTTCCCATACAAACGTTTTTAACAATTCTTTTAAATTTCGTAAAACATTTGTTTTGTACATTTTCTGGGATCATATTGTAGAAGCATATACATCGCCCAACAAAAGACTTACCAACTCGACCCAACCGAGTAGTAGGCTTAACAAGGTTATGTTTGTTCCTCATGTTAACATTATGAATGTCACAGTTTCTATAAAATTCCTCAATGTGCGTATGAACATACAGAATTATAATATTATACTTACTGTCTATATTATACACATTTACCTATATATAGCAAGGAAGTTGTACACATCTTAGGAAACTGTATTCTATCTATACTCGAAGTGAATATTTAAATTTTGTATTCATCTTCTGTTTTATTCTTAATATACTTATGAAATATAATAATATATATTTAATATTTATATTATTTGTCCCCTTGCAGTAAGATTTGGATGGGCAGACGCCATGGTCGACAAAGAGGCCTTTTTCAGTATACCTCGGACTATGAGTGAAGCTGAGAGCACTGGCTGGCAAAGGATTGAGGGACCCCCCGGACCTCTGCCGGAGCTGATGCTGTACTGCACAGCGGGGAGATATGTCTGTCCACTGTTTCATAAGACTGGCTTCGTTGCTGGGCTGCAGATTGGGGTAAGTGGCATACCAGGATGGATGTATTATTTGACTACAAGGCCATATTATCTGTGGAGCTCGCTGCCACGTGAAGCTCCCCTCGCGTTCCTCTTTCACCCCCTTGCGCTCGTCCTGTTGCGTCAGAACGGTTTGCAGTTTCATTACCGTTAGGTACAATATGTCGTGATATTCTCGTTTTATCACTGTATTGTTTTTGAAGTTGTCATTGTTACGTTTTGACTTTTGTTGTTAATAGTTCTGCAATTTCTGTTACTCTGTGTCGCTACAATAGTAGGTACTGACAGAAAAATAAATACCTTTTTTAATTAACCCTGATTCTTTCATTGATTTATCATAATAATAATAATCAGTAATAGAACACCTTTACATCAATCTATAATACTGAAAAAATAAATCGTTGTTTCTGTATTATTAATAATAAGATCCTAGTGATGCTTGTTTTGCACACCGTAACAAAGCGATGATGTGACGTCATCGACGTCAGGTCCAGTGGTTATGTAACCGGGCAGTATCTTGCCAAAATTGGATGTCAATAAACTACTTTTATTGGTAGAAAAATTGGAGTTAATTTACAAACTACTCCCTCGTAATTAAACCTTCTCGATAGTTCTATTTATCCACCATCCTATTTTTTCCAAAATATTTCAATAATAATATAAACAAACATATTATATGACAATGAGCCGATGCACAAGTACGCTATCCGTGAAATTAATAATTGATTTATACATTCGTATAATAAAGTCTTAAGAAGGTAAAATATAGTTACGTATATTGAATATTTTTATAATGAATACTTGCTGTGTGTTCCACAGACCGAAGCCAAAAGAGTAGTTTATAGAATTGCTCTTTGTTTGTCTGAGGGCATGCAAAAGTACTGAATTGAGTATTTACAAGAGGCTGGGACAACATACAGCCTATAGATTATACATGCAAGGTATTTTTGCTGCTTTCTAGCATCCACGCAGACGACGTCGCGGGCAGGTTTAACATATAATGACTGTTGTCTGTTTTTCATAATGTAATAATGTATCTAGTGAAACTTCTAACAGCTGTGAAAATCATAGTGCTATTTATAGAGCAAAAAAAAAACTACGTTTAAAAAACCGACTTTAAAAACTGAAAAGTATCAAATAGTTAAAAATTTAATTTAATTCACCTCTTATGCAAACCTTCACCTTTAATATTAATAAAATACTATTATTTTTAAAAGCTACCTATTGATAGGTTTTAAGTCAGTGCCAAGCCCTAAACAAAATAAAACTTAATTTTATAAACAGCTTACTTACTGTATTTATTTAGGTTGTCTGGTCACGCGTGTGTCCGGGTGGGTTGTTTTGTTTTAGACAAAGCTATCCCGCTCAAAGCCACGCGTGGCGAGTGTAGGTACCTTTATAACATTTGGCTTGGCACCGACTTCAAATCTATCAATATGTAGCACATACAAATAGTATTTTATTAATAAAGGCAAGGGTTTGCATAAGAGGTGTATTAAATTATTTTTTTTGTTATTTGATGCTTTTCAGTTTTTGAAGTCGGTTTTTTAAACGTATTTTATTTTTATTTTTGACGTTATAGTGCCAGTTAACATAATATATAATCAACCTGAATGAAAACTCCAAAAAAAAGCCGTACACAGAAAACAATTACGTCATCCAGGTAGACGAAAATTTTCATATAAATGTTCATAAAATTAAAATTACTGGGCCAAATTATGTAAAATTTTTATGGAATATAAATGGCATCTATTTTGCATCAAACAAAAAAAGAATTACGTAGATCGGATCATAAATCTCAGAGTAATCGGTGTATATACATAAAAAAAATACCGATCGATTTGATAACCTCCTCCTTTTTGAAGTCGGTTAAAAAGACAAGCGTTGGAAATTTTATTTCTCAGCAACCAGACTAAGTACAAACTCCCATAATATATCATTGGAAGAGTCTTAATGAGACAAGCTTAAGATAGTTGGGTCTCTATGTGGTCGGGATCAAAAGCTATTCATGTTCAAACATTTCCCACAGCGTCAGTTTTAACTACCATTTCATATGCTTAACAAGGCATACATACACGGGCAGGAGACATGCTTTTGTCGAAAGTATCTATTTCTTTATTTTACTTATACGATACTTACCTACTTACATCTTAATTCTTTTAAGATCTCTTTTAAGACATCTTGTTTCTTTCTTAATGCTTAACAAGGCATACATACACGGGCAGGAGACATGCTTTTGTCGAAAGTATCTATTTCTTTATTTTACTTATACGATACTTACCTACTTACATCTTAATTCTTTTAAGATCTCTTTTAAGACATCTTATTTCTTTCTTAATTTTTTTAATTGATACTTACATCCGACCATTTTGTGCTTAGTTTTATTACAATGCAGTGCCAATCAAAATTCTTTGCAAAACTCTGAGCGGCATGACTTTTGTGCTCGTCATTTAGAAACTTAGACCATTAGTCCATAATTTACTACATAATAAAATTTTAAGCAAAAATAAGGATAAAATAAGTTGAAGGACAGCTTGAGGAAAACATCGTAATAAATTATCAATTCTAAATTCTAATATTATCATACATTCTTCTTTTTGCACAGAGCGATACCTGTTTTATTCAAGGAGGGTCTCAATATTTGATATTGTCGCTAATTTAAAACTGCTTATATTTTGAAGGACTTGTTATTCAAGAATACTAAACTGGAACTGAACTGTCAAAAGCATTTGATAAGTTGCATATTATTTTCCGTAAGATTTTCCTTATAGTTAAATTGTCGCCTTTGTTTTTGATTATGCTTGTATTTTAATAGAGGATTTAAGATTTTTTTGTTGGTTTTTTGGACGTTGGTAAAGATTCTATAATGAATTAATAATGAGTATACAATATCCTAATATTTTTATTTTTATTACTCGGTTTGAAATTAAAATTCAAGCATTTGATGTATTCGTCCTTTACTTAATAAATATACATAAGATTTTTTTATTTATTTAATCTGAATAGTTTTTTAAGATAAAACTCAGATGTTGTCATTTTTATTACATTCTAGCCTTATGCTATTGGCTATTAAATTTTAACTTAATTTAGTAGATAAAATTAATTTGGTATCTATTAAAGGGAAGATACGGAGAAAGTATTTTTTGGACTCTTTTCTAGGACTTCATACGCCTAATCTTTGTGTCGTAGAAGTCTGTTTGCTTTCCATGCCATGATTTCATGATTGACGCTGTTTTTATACAGGATGTCCCAAAACTCAACGATAACCTGGTACCGGGCGAGAGGCCAAGGTATACCAGTTATGAAAAAAATAAGAAAAAAAATCTATGTCACTTAGTCAAGCGATGATAGACATTTTTCGAAAATGTAAAAAATTTGACACCCTTTGTCGCATTTTTAGGTACTGTGATCGCAATTTTCACAATTTTACAGTGATTTTTTTAATAATGTTATCTCAAATAACAGTGCTATTAATGGTAACCACAAATGAAAGTAATAATCATTGTTAACTAAGTAAAATAAAAAAAATTTTGGTTGCCCAGCACATTATGCCCGGCCTGTAAGAGAATATTTAAACGAATTATATCCTGGTAAATGGATCGGACGCCTTGGACCAATTTCATGGCCCCCTCGGTCCCCAGACCTGAATCCAGTAGATTTTTTTTACTGGGGATGCATAAAAAAAAAGGTCTACTCAAAACCAATTCAAAATGTAACAGAATTGCGCTTAAAAATTGATGCAGCATCAGAAGAAATCAATGCGAGGAGATTTGCAAGACTGGTGAACAGGTCATTTCTGAGGCGATGCAGAGCTTGTATTCGTGCTGGAGGGAAACAATTTGAGCATCTGCTTTAATTTTAGGAGGATAATAAAGTGTTACGATAATTTACCATTTTATTTTGATTAAATTTTCCATGAGTTCCTTTCGCAAAAAATACGAAATAGCAGTTTTATTGGCAAGAAAAGTGGCAAGTGTTGTACTATTTTGAAACCTAGACTAAATGGACCATCTTTTAAAAAAACTTGCCATAGGTAGTGTAGTACATTTTTTTTCCAACGTAGAGTGTCAAAGTTGACTGACATAAATTTTATAAACCATAACTCGTCAAAATTTAATTTATTTTACTTAGTTAACAATGATTATTACTTTCATTTGTGGTTACCATTAATAGCACTGTTAATTGAGATAACATTATTAAAAAAATCACTGTAAAATTGTGAAAATTGCGAACACAGTACCTAAAAATGCGACAAAGGGTGTCAAATTTTTAACATTTTCGAAAAATGTCTATCATCGCTTGACTAAGTGTCATAGATTTTTTTCTTATTTTTTTCATATCTGGTATACCTTGGCCTCTCGCCCGGTACCAGGTTATCGTTGAGTTTTGGGACACCCTGTATAGCTTTCTTATAGCTTCTTTTTAGCTTTTTCAACCTTATGTCAAAGGGGAATAAAAGCTCTAGAATTTTTTGAAGTTTTCATCAAGAACTGTTCGGCGTTGGTTGAAGTTTATCAACATAAACTGTGTTTGTGATTTCGGCAAAACTTAAATTTTTAGTGACATACTTTTGCATTTGTTTATTTATTTATATTTTGTGAGGCAGGAGTTGAAGATTTCTTATTTTGTTAGTATCTTTTGTAGCTCTTTAGGGAGGTACAGTACCGCAAGAATCATCCTGCCAGGTGGCAGGATGATTATTGCGGCAGGCGATTTTTGGATGCATTTTAGGTTCCGCTTGTAGTTATGGGTAATCCTTCGTTAGATGTTCTTCCATGGACTTAAAAAATATATGTCCTTTTCAACAATATTTTTGCGTGTGACCGTAAGCTTGACACTATGATACTATGGAATCACCCTGGACTTGTAGAGGAAGTATTTCTACTTTGCAGCCCAATATGATTGTTATATTAGAGATTTGGGTTACATCTTCCGCGTCTTCGAAAAAAATATGAACATATTAAACGGTTTCTTATTCCTCAAACTATATTTATTTACTGCCTCTAATTTTAAAGCCTTTAGCAGTTATGTCACCCACATGGTCCACAATTCAGTCTGGCAAGCAAGTGGAGTGGAGTTTTTTGGCATTTCTGTTTAAGTAAGTAGGTAGATTTATAAATGGCGTTTATTTTAAAACTGTCTCCACTCATTATTTTCATTGTTAATTTTACGGTTTGATTTGTGGAGGGAAAATTGTATTACTCATTTTTCCACTTTAGTTTTCTTTTCGTGAATATTTTCTTTTTGTTTTATGACATGATATTCAAATTTAATTTTTTTATGTGATTATAAAATAGCCTTTGTTTTCCAATTCTAATAATGTAAAGAGTTTGCATATTCGACACTTAAATACTTATGAATGTTATATTGTACTCTGCTTCAGTTTTAGTGTGCGCTAGAGTCGTTGGTCGACTCAGGAAAAAAGTGCAAAATATATCAAATTAGATTTGGCAGACATAATACAAGCGAATATAGCGAATAAATTGAATATGATTATGTTAGTAAGGCTTTAATCATAAATTTGCAACTTGAAAAACAAGCTATTTTTTATACTGTGCACCCAGACAGGTGTACACTTCTTGTAGTCATAACATATTATTTTGATTAATTAGGGGTGAGAGTTGTCCATGCTAGAACAAGCAACTAAGAACTGACCTCTAATATATACCACTGGCCTGGTGTCTGTCAAAGTGCCTGTTTGATATTCATTTTTTTTGGCGCTGTTGGCCATGTAGCGAGACTCTGCGGTACTAAAACTATTGAAGACAAGGGGGAAATTATTTTCAAATAAAAAATGTGTATATTATTATCTTTCATTCTTGAAGTAGGTATAAATAGCACGGACAACCAACGAAATTAATTCAAAATGCGTATTGTACGTTCCTTCGCAGCCATTTGTATTACTTATCTCTGCTGTATACGTCAAAATTAGTTCTCTGGACACTCGCGAGTGGCGCTTCAAATATGCACAAAAAAATGCTGTCAAACATATTATGGAACAGTACGACCAGAGGTATTCTTAAGCTATTGATCATAAAATCTTCGAAAAGGTTGCTTATTGCGATAATCCAAATAGCTTGACTAGTTTATCAAAGGGTTGATTTGTCTAAAACCGCTTTACTTAGGGATTGTCGGAGTAGGTATCGACTAGTTTCGGACCATTCGGAGGTTCGTCATCAGGGTGAGTGTATTGAAATTGTAGTGAAATCCCGTCTCAGACTTTCAAAGAGAGAAAAGCTATTTTAGGCAAATAAAGTTTTAATTATTTAATTTATCATAGTGTATTTGAGGACGGAGCTTGCTTGGGGGCCCTTATGAAGGGTAAAGATTTCTCACAAAAGAAAAAAATATTTGCATAAAATTAATAGAAATAATAACGGCCGTTTTCAATAACCTATCTTTTCTTCGTTTAACTTACTAGAGAGAGAGAAATCTATCCTTTTACGCTTACTTACATTTCAATAGCCTATCGACATAAAGCATTGAATTATAACTATATTGGACATAACTATGGATAGATAAGATCTTGTCACTAAACGGTGACAGTAATGTATCCGTAACTAGAGATACGTTATTGAAAACGGCCGTTAGTCATCATAGTTATCTATCCGTCAGTTTAAAAAAAAATGACAATTCAAATTAAATATACCATCTCCTTTTTTTGGCAAGTACCAAAATTTTTTATTAGTTTTTGCTTACGCATGTCGGGGGCCCCTGTAGGCTAGGGGCCCCGTTTAATTGATACAGCAGATACGGCGGTTGCTACGCCCCTGCGACGGAGACTGTTAAATGAATGGGACTGTTACAGTTTCCTGTGGACGATTTTAAATCACCAACGATAAGTCCTGAGAAGAGGTTGGTGAGGTGGCACGCACCGGCCACGGACACCGAACCCGCGCGAGACTACTGGACAGCTACACAATATTATGTGTCTGAAGGTGAGTAACGTTACTCATCTGCCCCTTCACTCACCTGTTAACCTTTTGAAGATATTAAGTGCCAGCAATGATCTAGATCATCAAGTAAGATAACTTAACTTAATATACAGAAAGAATAAAAGTAAAAAAAAAAAACTGAAAAACACGTTGTGGTTGAAAAGATGAAATTGAAATTAAAAAATGAAATAGAAAAAAATTTGAAATGAACATCGATTATTGACGATAAATAAAAAAAATATATAAGTTAAAAAAAATCTCATTTTGCAAATTGAAAAATGGAATAAAAATCGGTCTTCGATAAATCTACGAAGTTTGAACGAAATCTGGCCGTTTAAAATGGGTCAAAATCGCGCCCAAATGAGTCGGTTACAAACAAACATACATACAGATGGAGCTAATAAAAAGAGTGTAAAATAGTTTTTTTTTATTTATGCATAAATACTTTATGGTGGGTCCGTCTGATAAGTCCTTTTCCACAATAACGCGTATATGTAATCTTATGCTAATTTATTTTTGTATCTTTATATATATTATAATTCTTCTGTACGTGTCTTCATAGTGAACGCCTGCTTAACGGCTTTACCGATTTGAATGAATTTTTCTGTGTGTGTTCATGTGGATTCAAGGATGCTTTAGATTCAAACTTGAACTATAGAACTATACTGTCAATACAGTCGACATATAATTCCTCTACGTGTGTTAGTGATCTCTTAATGTCTGGACCGATTTATCAAATTTAACACGTGTGTACAGGCCAACGTCTGTCGGGTCCGCTAGTCTAATATATAAAATTCTCATGTAGCGGTGTTTGTAGTTGTAGTCTGTAACTCCTTCGAAACAGCTTGACCGATTCTCATAAAATTTTGAGTGCATATTGGATAGGTCTGAGAATCGGACATTATCTATTTTTCATCGCCCTAAATGTTAAGGGTTGTCCACACCAAATTTTTTCTTTTAATTTTTTTGACATTTTTTTTAATTTGTTTGATTATGAGTCAGCATTAAAAAATACATACAACTTCAAATTTTCACCCATCTACGATCAACAGTTTGTATCGCGATTTTAATATCGGCAATACAACGTTTGCTGGGTCAGCTAGTATAATAAATATATATATATATATTACTATAAATATTACTATTGAATTGATACGAGAATATGAATCTAGAGCAAATGGTTCATACGATCAGACGACTTTGAAATTGATGTTTTTTTTCATTTCAAACACGACTAAGGACTTGTTTTATGTTTTATCTATTTGCCTAACATTTCATTGCATTGTATACCTACCAAAATCATTTCAAGCTACCTTAATTGTTAAAATGTTAATTTCTCAGGTAATAATAATAATAATAATCTTTATTTGCATTTGAATAAGGTCAGTTTTACAATCGGTCTTATTTTATTTAGATTATGTTTCTCTTATTCTACCTACAAGGCATGCAAATATATGGAGTATAAACTTTAGTAAGTGAAGTCTTGATGAGAAAAAAAGTTATTTAAACCGAAGGACAAAACTGTAGGAAACCTTCCCTATGCTATTTCGAATCGAACTTGCCTGGTTATTATTATTATTATTTATCGGTTAATTAAAGCCTAGTTTTTGTTATTTATACAGTTATTTCCATTTATACTTATAATTTCAGCATCTTTAAAAGCTGGCGCAGGACCCCAAGTAGAGAATGGAGACACGCTGCAAGATGGCGGGGTATGGGTTAAGGATCTTGAAGGACAACTCATCAGGATCCCCAGCACTGAAGCTGAATTGAGCAAGACGTTGTTCAAAAAACAGAATTGCTATCCTAAAATGGGTAAGAACTATGGGTGTACGAATAAGTACGATTTGTTTTAAAAAACTATAATGCATCATCTTCATCATCATCATCAGCCGGAAGACGTCCACTGCTGGACAAAGGCCTCCCCCAAAGATTTCCACGACGATCGGTCCTGCGCTGCCCTCATCCAACGTATTCCAGCGATCTTGACCAGATCGTCGGTCCATCTTGTCGGGGGCCTACCAACACTGCTCCTTCCGGTACGTGGTCGCCATTCGAGGACTACATATAATACATATAGAAAACTTATTGAGAAACTGACTGAGTGCCAGAGTTTGGCGAGTGAACATGTACTGAGGATGCCTCGTGTAGAGGCGAAACACGTGTAGAATTGTTTTAAGACAAATATGTGCGGAATTATCGCTAAATAAAACTCAAAACATTTGGATAATTATGGATTTCCGCAAAGTAACGCCTACTTCAATAAAGGTTAATATGCGGTACTCCCACGTTAAAGGCCGGCAACACGTCTCTTGACATTGTAGCTGATGTCAATGGGCGGTTTTTTTAATGGAATAGGAGGACAAACGAGCGTACGGGTCACCTGGTGTTAAGTCATCACCGCCGCCCACAATCTCTTGCAACACCAGAGGAATCACAGGAGCGTTGCACGACGGGCAGCCCGAGCGAGAATGCTCGGGGAGGGATTCTCCGACTCTGGTAGAGTCATATTAAGGAGGAGGGGGGGGGGGATATGGCCTTCGGTCCTCGATACTAACCTATGCGAAACGTAGCGGCACTAGGCCGCTTCTTCACGCCGGTATTATGTGCGAGTGTGGTAATTAACCCGGACGAGTCTGGCCCGATTGTGCTGACGTCATACGACATCGGTTGCCTCACCACTCTTCATTCAGTAAGCTCCTTGCCCGTTTGCCCCTCTCTTATAAAACAAATTTGGTCTTCGAGTCTTTATCTTAGTTTGTGAATAAGTATAGCTTCGAGTTAAAATATGTTCTATATGTACGATGAATGACATCATTAGCCCGAAGAATAGTGATATTCCTCGTCTGGCCCTAAAATAATTTTTATTTATGGCTCCATGGGCTTGATTGTCAGACGTAAGTTTAAGATAAAAAAAGTAACAGAATAAAAAAAAAGTGTAATCTTTACGCGCGATGAAAGTTAAACTTAATAATAATTAACTTTACGAATAATTTACAGATAAATTAATATATTACATTAAATAAAGCCTTGTTACCAAATAAGCACTCACGTATAAACCAGGAGGTTTGTTAGATTTTTTGCTTTTTTTTTCTCGGAAACGATAACGATATAACTTCATCTTTTGAGCAAAGTTAGCATTTTCTTTACCTAAAATATATTTGATTGAGAGATTTTATATATTTTACAAAGAATAATATACTTAATTTTATATTTTGATATTATTATTCATCAGAAAATGAACACGTAAACTTTTTACAGGTGAGGTCATTATCAGGTTCTTAAAAAAGGCATAAAAAGGCATTTATTTTCTCAAAATTGATTCCTTTAGAATTCTTTTTGATGTCATTTCTTATACTACTAGATACTACTACCGCTTCGGAAACAAATGGCGCTCTGAGAGAGAAGAAGCGGCGCAAGAAACTCTCCTAGCATTCTTTTTTTTGCGCTCTTTTCAATAAAAATATACAATATTGTACAGTCGCTATAAAATAATCACAATCTAGTCCCAGGCTGTCCGATCATTTAGATATTCAGCAGTGGAGTAATAGGATTTACGACAGAGCCATTTTTTTATAAAACATTTAAATTTATTTATAGATAATGCCTGAACAGTGGCTGGCACTTTATTGTAGAAGTGTATACATTTACCCTTAAAGCTATTATGTATCTTATGAAGCCTACTAGAATTAGTTACAAGCAATCCCTTATTTCTAGTGTTATAATAATGATAATCACTATTAAGAGCAAAAAGATGACGATTTTTGTGAACATATATTAAATTTTCATAAATGTACTGACAATAAACAGTCATAATATTTATTTCTTTAAATTTTTCTTTGAGAGACTGTCTATAACCAAGCTGATATATAGCACGAACAGCTCTCTTTTGCAGTGCAAACACTATATCAATGTCAGCAGCATGACCCCATAGTAATATACCGTACGTCATGATGCTGTGAAAATAACTAAAGTACACTAATCTAGCGGTCGCAACATTCGTGTACTCTCTAATCTTTCTAACTACATATGCCGCAGAGCTGAGTCTATCTGCTAGATGGGTAATATGTGGACCCCACTGAAGCTTTTTATCTAACGTGATACCCAAGAAGACCGTAGTGTCCACAAGTTCCAATCTCTGGTCATTTATAAGTACGTTGGTTTGTATCTCCGCTGTGTTTGGTGTAATGAACCGTAAACACTTTGTTTTTTTACTGTTTAAGTGCAGATTATTCGTCTCAAACCAACGCACTATCTTTGAGAGTGCATTGCTTACCGCGTCATCAATATCCGCACGTCGCTTCACTTTAAAAATAAGTGAAGTATCATCAGCAAACAATACAATCTCATGGCTATCATCTACCACAATCGGTAGATCGTTAATATATATAAGAAACAAGAAAGGACCGAGAATAGAACCCTGTGGAACACCTATTCCCACAGGTTTACCCGAAGACCGTTTGCCATTTACATCGACTATCTGAACTCTTTCGCTTAAATATGATTTTAACAGATTTAGGGCTCTATTTTTCACTCCATAATACTTTAGTTTTAGGAGTAAAGTTTCATGGTGGACGCAGTCAAATGCTTTTGACAAATCACAAAAAATGCCCAATGCATCCTGTGACTCTTCCCAGGCGTCAAAGATGTGCTCAATGAGTCTAGTACCCGCATTAATTGTTGATAAGCCCCTAGTGAAACCAAACTGATTTTTGTTCATTAATTTACAAAAATGCATTTGTAGCTGTTGAAGCAAAAGTTTTTCAAAAATTTACTAAAAACAGGCAGCACTGAAATAGGTCTGAAATTAGCAGGGTCAAAAGAACTGCCCGATTTAAACAAAGGTATAACTTTGCTGTATTTCATGAGGTCAGTGAACACACCCTCATCTATGCATTCATTAAATATTATTGCTAATTCAGGTGCTATAATGTCAAGTATGTATTTAACAATATTAGTTGAATGGCCCCATAGGTCTTTTGTATTAAGGTTAATTAATTTGAAGATTTTTATTATATCGCTACCTGTAACATACTTAAATTTCAAGTCAGTAGAAGATACTGGTACGTGTAATTTAAGCATATCATATGCTGCTTTTGGCGAAGAGTTAAGGTATTTGGTCGTGACAATCGGGATTTCGGAGAAGTATTTATCAAATTCATTTGCAATTTCTATTTCCGAATTTATAACGCGATTATTAATATTTAAACAGATAGAGGTGTTACGGCAATTCGATCTACCAGTTTCATTGTTAATTACACTCCAAGTCGCTTTTACTTTATTATTACTGTTTTTAATTTTATCTGCAATGAAACGTGTTCTCGCTTCATGACAAACTATTTTAAGGAGCTTTGAGTATTTTTTTACATATATTTTAAATTCTTCACTATTATTGTAATGTTTCTCATAATAAAGGTCATATAAGCGTTTACGACTTTTGTGGATACCCATTGTTGCCCACTCATTAAAACTATGTTTGTTGTTCACTGTCACCATTACTGGAGTAAAAATCCTGTCAAATTCCTCACAGAAGGAATGGAAGACTAAGTTGTAGTGAAAATTAGCAGTGTAAAAATGGTATTGTATTTACCAAATTATTTCTAAACCTCTCAAGACGGCTACCCGTAACTGGTATAATCGTCACCTTTTTTGGTCTGACATTGTCCAATCTTGTATTTACTTTTATAAGTTGCCCACTATGGTCGGACTGAAGATTATTAATTATGAGTTTACTAGTAATAGTAACATCTGCAAAAATATTATCTAAACAGGTTGCTGTTGTAGAAGTGATTCTAGTAGGTTCCCAAAATACATTGAACAAATTAAAACTTTGAAATAAATGTTTAAGGCTAGTACAATTGGCCGAAGGTTCAAGCAAGTTTATATTAAAATCTCCACACACTATAATTGACTTGCTAGTTTTGCTAAATTTTAATAGTACCTCCTCCATTCTATGTTGGAATTGTTCATATGATTCAGTGGGGGGGCGGTATACACTTACAATAATAAATTGCTCTAGTTCTATACAAGCTATCTCAATTAGTTGTTCTATAGAGAGATTAACAATATCTCTTCTATTTTTACATTTTAATCTATTATTAATAATAATTAGGGAACCTCCATGTATTGCCCTACTTCTACAAAACGAACTGACTACTTTATGTTCTCTAAAACTAAACTGGAGCTGATGACTCTTACGCCAATGTTCTGTAATACATAATATATCTATATTACAGCAGCTCAAAAACAGTTCAATTTCTAATTCCTTACTTGAGATACCTTGTATATTCTGGTGAACAATATTTATGAGCTTTATATTATGATTATCTATAGCAGTAACATTTATATTTGGTGAATGTTGCCTATTTTGTATGATATTGCAAGAGTTGTCCTCCCTTGTCAAATAACTTAATTTAAATTAATTGAAGAAAAATCTTCATTGTTATATTTTTCTACATTAGTACTAATACATTCCCCAATAGGGGCTTGTATGTCGATTATTTTACAATTTTGCCCAATAGAGGCATGTTTATTAAATAATACTACAAAGGAAGTAGTTTGTTGACTAAGACTATAAGCTACTAATGTAGCCAGCTGTCGCTTAACTCTAAATGGTAGGTATAGGTTACCATTGGTTATTTTCAGTTTATAATTAATGAATTTATTTGTGTCAAATAAAATAATTTTTCATTGTTATGGAATATCGCATTATACAAAGTTGTATTTAATTTAAATATTTTTCTATTTTGCTCCTGTGTCAAATCCGAGGAGTATGGGAATGTACACATCATCACTTTAGATGTTGTGTTATTGGAAATATTAATTAATTTTTCTATATTTTTAATTAGGTCCTTATTTCTAAAATTATGAGAGTTATTACCAAACATTATACCTATGATCGTTTTTTCTTTTAGATTTATTTTTGGTATGGAATTTATGAGGTTATTGAAAGTTATATTGGGTTTACATATATTTATCAACTCACAATTCTTTGCAACTGCATTATTTAATAAAGGTCCAAACCCTTGGCCAATTTTGTCTGAAAATAATATAAACCTACTTGATGCACTTGTATCCATACTTTGACTTGTTTTTAATGGGGATACACTTAGGTCTTGATAATTTTCTAATGAATGTTTATTAGTTGTGCTGGAGCAGTAGCACATATTATTATTATTATTATTGTTTATAAAGGATTCAAAGCGTTCCATGTTTTCATTGAATAATTTAATTAAGCAATCAGCCTGCTTTATATGTTCTGATATTCTTGATTTTCTCTTTTATGCTTATTTATTGATGAAAGAGTAAAATGTTCCTGGGATTCCGCCATTTTATTTGACTGATTAATATTTTCATTTTATATTCTCTTTATAATTCATTAACAATTCCACATTTTAAAATAATCACTTATTAAATAAAATAATTGATAATATGAAATTGAAGATTATATTAGCATATATTAATATGACGTTGTTATTGAATATGGCTGTATGGGCTCGAACCATTTGCCTATCCTAATAATGGACGAAGAAACCAAAAACAAATTCTGATAACTTATATATTATTTATTACAAAAGTAGTAATAAATAAGCAAATTATACACTTGGAGATTTTCAAAAAATATTACTGAGCATATTGAAATTTTTTTTAAAACCATAAACTCATAACGAAAAAATTTCAAGTAACCCCTAAGTCGTGCCTAAAGAAGTTTAGCTTCAACAATGCGCAGGCACTCACTACCACTGGAATATGACGCGCGAGAAGAGCTGTGACGAGCTGTTGCCCTGGTTCCCGCTGGTGACCAACCATGATCTGATTGGAGTCGGATTCCAGATCTTCGGCAGTCTTCCCGAAGTACCCAAAAATCAACGCGATTGGTTTGAAAAATATGTCGGAGGCAGACGATCTGTTGAGGTTTGTGATTAAGAGTAAAGAAAGATTTATGAATTGCAGAGTAGCTGTCATAGTCTATCTAGACCTATCCAGACGTATAACGGCCGTTCCCAATATACTATCTACATATAGAGATAAATTACTACCTTCTACTGTCAATAATTAGCTGTCAATAATCTGAAGCTGACCCAATATACCCGATAAGTCATTCTTATCGCCTTATATTGGGACGCGTGAATTACAATTTCCATACAAACTTCTATCGCTGGTAAGCTATACGTCGTCCCATTGACAGACAGCGTGTACCGTTAAGGTGAGTTACCGTGGATAAGTTTATTGGGACAGAAAAGTCAACGATAGTCACGATTTTTTATCTCACGTAAGAGATAGACTGAATATTGGGAACGGCCGTTAGAGCCTATCTCGGGTACTAATCTATCTTCTAACAAGTCTTGTCTATTTCTTATCTTCGTGAGCTTTTGTTAGAATATGAGAATTGTAGATTTTTTGACGTGAAACTTCTATAGAATCTTTGTGATTTGAAACTCGATGAAACGAAAAAGCGAGACGATAGAGACATTAAGGCGACGAAGTATAATCCGGCCAAGTTTGAAAGCGAAGAGTTGCATAAAACGTAGTGGACTGCGGCTATCCGCCGGCCGTTTTTTATCAGATTATAGCTTTGTCTGTCAATCTATCAATCACTGCACGTTTCATACAATCGCTTTCATCAAGTTTTTTCTTAGAGAGTTTCGCTAGGTTGGTGTACTTCACCGAATTCCATTATATGTTTCAGGCGGTGATTCCAGATGCACCGGAATGTTATCTTGACCTTATAGAGCAGTACCCAATGGTTTCTTTACACGTTTATTATATAAATGAACCGTGGACCATTAAATGCACGTAAGTATATCCATGTTCTCTTTCTGACTCTTGTTTTAATTTAATCTCCGCTGCTCTGTCGTGCGAAGTTGGAATACGGCGGCAGGAATCAGCTGCAACAGCTCTTCGGAACACTCCCCATGATAAATGCGGTAGAGCACACACAATGAAGCGATGTCTCTACGCAACGCCAAGTGATCCAGCCGTCAGCAGCATTAGGTCCCCGACAATTCGAGCTGCTCTGCGTTGCACGCGCTCAAATGGATCGAGCTGATACTGGGGTGCGCCAGACCAGAGATGACAGCAATACTCCATGTGTGGCCGGACCTGCGCTTTGTGCAGCGCTTGAATGTGGGCCGGCTTGAAGTATTGCCGTGCTCTATTAATGACGCCCAGTTTCTTCGAAGCCAATTTGGCTTTTCTCTCCAGATGGCCGTGAAATTGGCAATCGCTCGAGATATCGAGACCCAGAATTCCCATACTAGGGAAGGCTGTAAGGGAAGTGGTCTCATGCCCTATTCCAGTTCCGGTTCCCGTTTTCGCTCCAGTTCAGAACATTTTATATTATGCATTTTATTTCGAGGAAGATTGCTATGGCAAACTAAACATACTATTGGTGTAGTTATACTCCATCGACGTGAATTTCAGTTTTTCAAAAATCGGGCTGCTCTGCGTTGCACGCGGTCAAATGGATTGGTTACGATTATTATTATCGTTGGATTTTTACGTATTTAACTAACACAAATGCATCTTTCAGAGCGGCTGATTCGGTCCTGCCGAGTGCCATTGACAAGCTTTAGTAACAAGAGGACTAAGAGATACACGAGCCAGGAACGCCAGAAAATGATTAACGAAATGACAAAAAACTTTTCTCTCTTCATACGATAATTTGATACGAATGATAGAACTTATATCTTTTGTTGTACTTATTTGAAATTAAATTTTTGAAATATTTGTGTAAGCTACATTTTTTATTTTTAGCTCAGTAAATTGGCCGTTTGTCGTAATATTTATTTATTTATTTATTTAGGTTCACCAACAGTTTATACACTATTACTAGCTTATAAAAATAACAAAATAAGTATAAATTATGGTGTAAATCCAATTACAGGCAAACCAGCATGCATTTTTGAGTTGCACAAGTGCGGGGTTGCAAGTTTACAATGAAAAAATATTGTATTGTACTATTATAATGTAGAAGTGAACAAGTGAAAAGAAAAAAAAACCTAAAAATTAAATTTTGGATATAAATCAAAACAAAGCATAAGTTATGTGGTTTCTGCACTGATAAATTGCTGCAATAATTTTTTGTAATGCTGAGGCGAGGAGGAGTGGATGTCAACACGAGTAGTTTTGAAAAGATTATTATGCTCCCGGCAGATCCTTTCTAAAACACACTATTAGCATCGAGTTCAGTTCTATATAAATTTCCAATAAATGGTTTGAAATTTGTGAAAAGTGCACTTTCGCGTGGCACTGAAAAATTTATTTTGGCTAGGATATTATATTACTATTATTAATGCACTATTATAAATAGGCAGGTAACTGCATTTCAATAAAGCGGTCATTTTGCATATAGGTTCATATTAACGGCATTCCCAAAGGGTTTTTGGAAATTTCAACTTTATAAGGGGTAACTTTGTATAAAGTCTTTTACAAAGATAAAATGTAATAAAATTGTTATGAAAATCTCTTTGATTAAAACTGAAGAGCGTACTTAGACTTTGCTCAGACTTACCAGTGGGAGGCTCCTTTGCACAGGATCCCGGCTAGATTATGGGTACTGCAACGGCGCCTATTTCTGCTGTGAAGCAGTAATGTGTAAGCATTACTGTGTTTCGGTGTGATGGGCGCCGTAGCTAGTTAAATTACTGGGCAAATGAGACTCAACACCTTATGTCTCAAGGTGACGAGCGCAGTTGTAGTATCGCTCAGAATTTTTGCGGCTTTCAAGAATCCTGAGCGGTACTGCATTGTAATGGCGTATCAATTACCATCAGCTGAACGTCCTGCTCGTCTCGTCCCTTATTTGCATTTAAAAAAAACTTTACTTACGTACAATTTAGCTTAGCATAATTGTAGATTTCGTTCTTATAGTCATTTCACAGCTGAATATCTAAATGATCGGACAGCCTGGGACTAGATTGTGATTATTTTATAGCGATAGAAATGACTGTACAATATTGTATAATTTATTGAAGAGAGCGCAAAAAAATAGAATGCTGGGAGAGTTTCTTGCGCCGCTTCTTCTCTCTCATAGCGCCATTTGTTTCCGAAGCGGTAGTAGTATCTAGTAGCATAAGAAATGACATCAAAAAGAATTCTAAAGGAATCAATTTTGAGAAAATAAATGCCTTTTATGCCTTTATGCTGAGCTTAAGCTAAGACAGCCCAATGCCAAAGTCAAGTTCGCGTTTTATTACATTCATTCATTCATGTTGACGGGGTCCCTGAGCGACGACCTTGACATAGAACGAGAGCGAAGGTCACTGGCAATAAGGTGCAACATGATCGCTCGCCGATTTTCTCGGTGCACTGAGGATGTTAAAGTTACGTTGTTTAAAGCGTATTGTATGAGTTTTTATTCTTCACAGTTATGGATCAACTACACCAAAAGATCCTATAACATCATCAGTGTTCAATATAATGATGCCCTTCGCATTTTATTAAAAATGCCGAGGTATTGTAGCGCGTCGGGCATGTTCACCGACGCTGGAGTCTCGGACTACTACGCTGTTATACGGAATAGAATAGCGGGTTTCTGGGAAACCGTCCGTAGTTCTAATAATAAGATAATTAAAGTCGTCGCTGAGGCATCCCTTGACAATGTGTTTTACAAACACTGGTTACACGTTAAGGGTACACCAGATCCCTAACGTAAAATGCCTATTTTTTTTGAAGTGACTTTAATTTTATATTCATTAACTATCTTTATACATATTCTTTTTATAATTTTAAAATATTTTGACTACCTACTTATATGTAAACATGTTTTATATAGGTCCCTGACCTGCAATAAAATGATTTATTTATTATTATTATTACACTCAGCTAAGTTTTGCGTAGGTAAAGTCTAAGTACGCTCTAATGATCTCAGCCTTAGAAGTATCAGAAGAAACGCTAACAATATAATATGATCGTCATCTTCATCATCATCATCAGCCAGAAGACGTCCACTGCTGGACTTCTTCTGGCTGATGATGATGATGAAGATGACGATCTGACTGGCCTTCACCAAAGATTTCCACGATGATCGGTCCTGCGCTACCCTCATCCAACGTATTCCGGCGATCTTGACCACATCATCGGACCATCTTGTGAGTGTGCCTACCAACACTGCGTCTTCCGTACGTCTTAATATAATATAATCTGCTATTATTAATGCAGTGTTGCTGTGGATAGCGGGAGGGTTAAATTTTAATATAATATCTAGTCAGATACATAATTTTATAAAGATTGTTGAAAGTTTTAAAAGGTAATATTCGTACGAGGAAAATATTCTTGAAGATTTTGGTTGAAATTAATAGAATTATATTTCACGACTTATAGAAACAATTTTTTTATATTGGAAGAGGAAAGTTTTATATTAAAACTCTTTGATCTTTGAATGTAGGCACGCTTAATGAAATAGAATTTTTTTATGATGAAATTTACTAAAACTCCTTTAAAAACATTATGGAAATATGTATGCAGTAGTGGTGAAGCTATCCAGAAATCGCATTGTGCAATTTGATGAGAGCGGGGCAAGCACTTAGACTTTTACTTTGGTCATCAGTTAAATCGACAAAATTTAATTAAATTAAGTGTGTTTTAAAAATAATATGTTGCACTTAGTAGTAAAACAATATCTCAGTTCACACGAAGGTATTTAGTAATTCTTAAATAAAACTCAGCACTCAAATACGTGTTATTGCTACAAACCCTAAGGCTGGCATCATATTAGATGTTATAGTTAAGGTTTAAGTCAAATTTAACGTTAACAGTCAGAGACAGGCCGTATATCAAGGGCAAGTAACGAAATATGAAGCAGTAGACACAAACTGGTACCCATTAGATGCCAACAGAAGAAGAGGAAGACTAGATGGAGAGACGAGCTAGTAAATTACGAAGGAGTGGTATGGTCCCGCACAGCAAACAATAAGGACGAATGGGCGAAGAAAGGGGAGGCCTTTGCCCAGCAGTGGGTTCTACATATATAAAATATTGTAAATAAATTAGTTATAGGCTTTAATAAATAAATTAAAAAATGTTCAATACAGTTCCATTTGTCGCGTCAATCTGGTAATGATGACCATAGAGAATTTAAACACTACGTTCAAGAGACGGGAGTGCCATACAAAATAATGAGAAATGTCGCTTGTATTGTATTGTACTAAATCTTGATACCAACATAATCAACTAATGACGTAATATCAGAGCTGCCAATATAATAAATATATAGGGTTGGAATCAATACATAATTTGTATCGATAATTAACTAATATATATATTATATATTTAAATTAATATAAATAATATCTTATTTTAAGGTTCTCTTTCTCTCTCTTCTAAAAACAATTAACATAATTAATATTTTATTAATAGTTTTGTTTTGCGTTGTAGTTTCGGTTTAGACAGTCGTTTTTCAGATGTTGCAATAAAGTCGTAGGCGAGGGTCCTGAATCTGAAATTATAACAGAATACATATTAGCAGAAGATAGTTAACCCTATTTTTTAGGCTTTAAATATTTTTTGCACATCATAACCACAATATAATATAATAAAAAGGATTTAAAAGGTAATAAACTTATTAATCAAAAATATAGATACCATAAAAATTAAATAAATGAAAATAAATTTAATAATAATTTAAAATAAAATATCGACAATCGATAAAAAAGTGTCAAACACTACAGATAGATTATAATATTATAATTTTTATTCTATATGAATTAAATCAAAACTTTATCACTTTAAATCACTTTAAGCATTCTTTATTAGCTTATTATTATTAGTTCATAAGTGCTTACCTTTCTATATCCAAAAATAATTTAGCCATGTAAATTCTCTTACTTCCATCTGACCAGCCAGATTTGAAACCACATAATTTACACATTTTTTATTACATGGTATAGCTTAGAAAGTCTTTCGCATTTATTATATAAATAATTAAGCACATTACCCTGAATAATACACGAATAAAGTAAAAGAAAACGAAAATTCGTAACAAAAATTGTTAACAGTCACTTTTATTTTGAATGAATGACATGTCACATGACACTCAAACTAAAACAAACAAAAGAGTCGAATATATGTTAGAGCGAGACAGCGTTTGCCGCCATTATTTTTAGCACAATGCCATACATATTCGAGTTTAGTAGAGAGTTGCGCCAGGCTGATGATGACTTGGATGTTGAAAGTCGGGACTTCATAACAGCGTTATAAAAAGGCTGATGATTTATTTGCTTTTGAAATAATCTAATTCTTTGTATTAAACATATCAAAGGGCCATGAAAATACTAAAATGTTGCCAAATTTCGTATGTGCCGCGTTACTAATTATTGTATTTATTTATTTTTTTATTAAAGGTATCACAGATACACATCACGCACTTAAAAACACTTACGGCCTTACAAATAAACTTACCATAAAGTTATACTTCAGAATAAACCAAGAATATGCTAAATGTTGACTGAAAATCAATCGCCTTAATTGAGTCAATTGGTTCCTTTGGTCGTAGTCGCTCTCTCGATACGAAAACGGTACACACGCGTTTGTTGTTGACAGAATTGCTTACAATTTGATATAGGTAAAACATTAAAATGCTGTCTTGTGTTATGGGTAGATGCACTTATTATGAAAGTAAAAAAAAAACATAGAAATACATACCACAGTTAAGAAATCATGATTTTTAACATTTTATTTGATTTCATTATTTATCTAACAAAATAAATACGTCGCCATGACAACGCTGATCGCCACCAAGCCGATCATAGATTAACGTACAGAAGTGACGAAATATTGATGCTGTCTGTTGCGGGATGATCGAGGTAGAATATTTTAGGAAATGATCTAAAAAAGTCGTTGTTGCTGTGAATGTAATACGAAATGTAATATTTTTTAATAAACAAGTGCGTATATAGGTAGCTGAACTATCAAACAACTAAAACAAGTTTTAGGGTAGGTAGCGGACGTAGACAGTGAGTACTATTTGTTTACGTAGGAGTTTTTTCAGTAACACTGTCCCTTTCTGTATATCCCTTGCTAACTGCAGAAGAATCAATGGATCATTTTCTTCTTCTCCCATTACCTTATTGTAATAAGCCCTCAACAAAGAGACTTCCAAACAAATAAATTCATAAATTATATAAGATACAAAAAATGATACTTAATTGTAATCTTAAAACTTTTTGGGAGCCGTCGTTAGTAAAATTGTAAAAAGGTTACTGTAGATACCTTTCCGATTTGTTTTGGTGTCTGTATGTTTCTTATTATTTTATGTATAAATAATTGATATCATCAATGTGGCCATATATTATAATCAATATTATTTTTTTTATTAAATCAATGACACATTATCTACCTAATTTCAATGCAGTTTTACTACTTTATAGCTTTTACTACATGAACTCATGAATGAATCGTAATTTAGGCATAAATCACGGTGTACGGTAAAAAATCATATCTGATGAATTAACTGTATTTTTCCTATACAAATACGACGCAATTAGCAAAATAGATTCAACTCTTTTTCGCTTGCGATAATTGTATTAACTATCCTTCTTTGACGTGTAATCGTAATGGTGTGTGCTATTGCAATGTTAAATTATTCATGTGTGCGTTAGTGTATCATTTTCAAACACCGAATGTTGTCTACGTAACATATCTGTACTTTTAAATATCATTGATAAAAGTATTTAAATGGAGATGGGCAGGACATATTATGAGAAGCAATATAGGAAAATGGACAATCAATATTATAGATTGGTATCCATGACGAGGGAAAAGGAATCAAGGAAGACAACCCATCAGATGGGAAGATAATTTCAAAAGTGACTGGACAGATCACAATGGAAAATTCTGTAGGAGGTCTATGTCGAAAGACAAGATAATGAAGAATAATAATATCACTTAGGTTAGGTTATATTATTTAGATTAGAATAATACTTAGATTATATCATATAATGTACTCATCTTTACATTGTTTGCTATAAAGGCCTATTCATTCATTAATTCACAATGTCACTTCAAAATATTTACTAAAATACAATATAGAATTTATATTGGCAACGCATTCTTTACTAAAAATTGGATCATTACATTTTATAAAATCGAGTGACAGTAATTTGTTCTTACTGGATTGTTAAAGTAGTGACGAGACTATATTTCATACGACGCATAATTCAAAAAGAGTATAGCAACTTTACAATAGATTATTTTACTTGACTTGCTGAAAATAAAAATGGTTATTATATTTCTGGGTTCAAGCCAAGATGTTGAAAACTACGCCTGATCGGCGCCACGGTACCCGAGTTCACCATACGCTTTACTAAATTACTTTTGCAGATGCTTAGCTTTATCGAAATTTATTATTGTCATACGAGTTATAAATATGAAAACTGTAGTAAGATACCAACCGCACGCTATTCAATGTTACCCATTTTTGACAACACGCTCCGACATCATCATCAGCCGGAAGACGTCCACTGCTGGACAAAGGCCTCCCCCAAAGATCTCCACGACGATCGGTTCTGCGCTGCGCTCATCCAAACTATTCCGGCGATCTTGATCAGATCGTTGGTCCATCTTGTGGGGGACCACTGGGAACACTGCGTCTTCCGGTACGTTATTCGAGGACTTTACTGCCCCAACGGTCATCTGTACTTCATAAAAAGGCATAAAAGGCATTTATTTTCTCAAAATTGATTCCTTTAGAATTCTTTTTGATGTCATTTCTTATACTACTAGATACTACTAACGCTTTGGAAACAAATGGCGCTCTGAGAGTTAAGAAGCGGCGCAAGAAACTCTCCCAGCATTCTTTTTTTTGCGCTCTTTTCAATAAAAATATACAATATTGTACAGTCATTTCTATCGCTATAAAATAATCACAATCTAGTCCCAGGCTGTCCGATCATTTAGATATTCACCAATGGAGTAAAAGGATTTACGACAGAGCCATTTTTTTAATAAAACATTTAAATTTATTTATAGATAATGTCTGAACAGTGGCTGGGACACTATTGTAGAAGTGTATACATTTACTCTTAAAGCTATTATGTATCTTATGAAGCCTACTAGAATTAGTTATAAGCAATCCCTTATTTCTAGTGTTATAATAATGAAAATCACTATTAAGAGCAAAAAGATGACGATTTTTGTGAACATAATTATATTAAATTTTCATAAATGTACTGAGAATGAACAGTCATAATATTTATTTCTTAAATTTTTCTTTGAGAGACTGTCTATAACCAAGCTGATATATAGCACGAACAGCTCTCTTTTGCAGTGCAAACACTATATCAATGTCAGTAGCATGACCCCATAGTAATATACCGTACGTCATGATGCTGTGAAAATAACTGAAGTACACTAATCTAGCGGTCGCAAAATTCGTGTACTCTCTAATCTTTCTGCCGTATGCCGCAGAGCTGAGTCTATCTGCTAGATGGGTAATATGTGGACCCCACTGAAGCTTTTTATCTAACGTGATACCCAAGAAGACCGTAGTGTCCACAAGTTCCAATCTCAGGTCATTTATAAGTACGTTGGTTTGTACCTCCGCTGTGTTTGGTGTAATGAACCTTAAACACTTTGTTTTTTTACTGTTTAAGTGCAGATTATTCGTCTCAAACCAACGCACTATCTTTGAGAGTGCATTGTTTACCTCGTCATCAATATCCGCACGTCGCTTCACTTTAAAAATAAGTGAAGTATCATCAGCAAACAATACAATCTCATGGCTATCATCTACCACAAACGGTAGATCGTTAATATATATAAGAAACAAGAAAGGACCGAGAATAGAAGCCTGTGGAACACCTATCCCTACAGGTTTACCCGAAGACCGTTTGCCATTTACATCGACTATCTGAACTCTTTCGCTTAAATATGATTTTAACAGATTTAGGGCTCTATTTTTCACTCCATAATGTTTTAGTTTTAGGAGTAAAGTTTCATGGTGGACGCAGTCAAATGCTTTGGACAAATCACAAATAAATCATGCCCAATGCATCCTGTGACTCTTCCCAGGCGTCAAAGATGTGCTCAATGAGTCTAGTACCCGCATTAATTGTTGATAAGCCTCTAGTGAAACCAAATTGATTTTTGTTCATTAATTTACAAAAATGCATTTGTAACTGTTGAAGCAAAAATTTTTCAAAAATTTTACTAAAAACTGAAATAGGTCTGAAATTAGCAGGGTCAAAAGAACTGCCCGATTTAAACAAAAGTATAACTTTGCTGTGTTTCATGAGGTCAGGGAACACACCCTCATCTATGCATTCATTAAATATTATTGCTAATTCAACTATGTGCCCTGCCCACTGCCTCTCTGAAAATCTGAAAACAAAAGAATACCATTTCTATAACACAAAAGATACTAAAATTATATATTTTTTACCAGCCATATTTACCTACTTTTTTGGACGAAAAGATCTGAGTCACTATTTATTGAACGCCCCTCATATTTATGGATAAAAATAGGGTTTTTTTTTTTAGTTTTTCCAAAGCAAATGTACACATATGAGAAGGGCACATTTGGCGCTTCAATGATAATTATTGTAGGCGAGTAGCGACAGGATAATAAAACAGTTATTTTTCTATTGATTCATTTTGGAGTGATACTAAAAATCTTAAATCAGACTTAAAATCAGAAAATTTGTTCTTGATTTGCGATCACTGATTTTGGACTCCGCAGCAGTTTATTATTGGAAGTCATTCATAATTGCATAATGCACATTCTTTGTGTTTCTAGGACCGTACCTTTACAATAAGCCCCATAAGCTTTTATGTCTGTATGGTCTAACTCGACACTTGTACATGTCAAGTGTCGAACAACTGCACACGAATCGCTCCTTTTGCAAGACTACTGTCACACAGAGGGACTTCGGGAGGTCTTGGATGGTTAGCTCACCTATGAACCGAAAACACGGATATCGCACGTACTCGTATGTTTGCACATACAACCTCTCTCTCTCTCTCACACACACACCCTCTCTTCCTCTCATGCATACACACACACCTTTACCTCTATCCTTAGATTTTTTGAGCTTTTTACTCCCTGTGTAAAAGTGGAATCCTGGTGACCAGTAATACAGTATTTTATTACCTACCACAGGCATCAGCGATCCACGATCAAAACTTTGGTATCCCCTGTATTTTTTAGGCTTCTGTTGTATTGTAATTTTGGTTGTTGGTGAGAAAATAAAGTTATTATTATTATAAAACTTTTGTACTGACTGGGAACCAATACAATAATTTCAGTTAATTAACTTGAAGAATCTGAACAAATTGATGCTACCATCACCGAAATACACCGTAGACGTAAATTTGAGTTCCGTCCAAACGTGCAGATCGTTATCTTAATGCTTTTTGTCGATGATAATATTTTAAATCTTGCTAATTATTATTCATATATTTACTAGTCAACACGACAGAGTTTGTTCTATCCAAATAAAAATATATTTATTAAGATTTTATTGTATACCATTATTATTATTATTATTTGAAGAGGGTGACTATTTCCTAGTCCTAAAGATTACTAGAAAGTTGAACTCCAAAGTTGAACTATTGTGTTCGCCACTCATACTAAAGCTCGTCGTCAAGCCCTGCCGCCTTTATGAACCGCAGTAACTCCTTGACGCGAGTGTTGCAAACACCATCTGGTGGCAAGGTGTAGTCGCCAAAGATTGTGTTACGCTTATGCATTAGTGGGCGGCAATCGCAGAGTAGATGTATAGGCGTTTCATCAGCCTCAAGGCAAAATCTGCAAATTTTGTCATTTTTGATGCCGACCACACTGAGGTGCTTGTTTAGGCGACAGAGCCTAGTTAGCATCCTGGTGAGAATGCATAAATTTTTCCTGTTCAAGAATAGCGCTTCATTCGCATATCTACTGTTGAATGCCCTTATCAGTGCTTTAGAGTGGTTTAAACCTAAAGAGTTGTTCCAGCGTTATAGTGCTTTTTGTTTACATTGGTTTCTAAGGGTGCGTCGGATGGCGCTCTTAGGCACTCCACAAATAGGTTCTCGACCATATTGGACTGCTTTAGCTCCAGCTCTTGCGAGCTCATCGGCCATTTAATTGCCTATGATTCCGGCATGCCCTGGGACCCATCTGAGAATCACTCTGTTCTTCATGCCTAATGAATTCAGGCATTCAATGCAATTATTGACTAACTTTGATGCCGTCAAGTCAGCGTCTAAAGCCAACAATGCTGCCTGACTATCAGAGTGAATGTATATGTTATGAATGAAGTAGCCTTTTTGGATATTGGTTTCCGCGCATTCTAAGATGGCGTACACCTCTGCTTGAAATATCGAGGCAAAGCTCCCCAGGTTTGTGCTGGATTTGAGCCTGGGGCGTTCTCCATAGACCCCACAGCCAACTTCATTTTCCATTTCGGACCCATCGGTGAACCTTATGAGGGTCCCGTCCTTCCACGAGACTTTGTTGTTCATCCAGTCGTCCCTGGAAGGTAGTTCCACGATATAATGTTTAACAGTGTTGTATACCATAGTTTTTACTAATCATGTAATATAATTATATAAGGGATTGCTAATATATGCATTAATTTGTTATGAATAAATATAATCTGGTTTGAGGTATGTATGAATTTATCAAAGCCAAGTAATTTAAGTAGGTACTGAGAAGAAACAATAGTTCAACAAAGCTCCTATATTTTTTATGTAAATAAGGAACGAGACGAGCAGGACATTCAATTGATGGTAATTGATACGCCCTGCGCATTACAATATAGTGCCAGGATTCTTGAACAACACAATAATTCTGAGCGGCAATACAATTGCGCTCGTCACCTTGAGATATAAGATATCAAGTCTAATTTGCCCAGTTATTCCACTAGCCACGGCGCCTTTCAGACCGAAACACAGTAATGCTTCCACGTTACTGCTTTACGGCAGAAATGCGCACCGTTGTGGTTCCCATACTCTAGCCGGCATCCTGTGCAAAGAAGCCTCTCACTGGAAACTGATTGTATAGTTCGAAAGAAATTCATACACATACAGTTAATCTATACATACACCCAATCGTCCTTCATGATTAGTTAGTTACGACAACTCCCTTTTCGTTCAACTATTCGTTTCGTTTTTGGCGAAACGCCACACGCTGTAAGCGCTTTTAACATAGGTTGATGGAAAATTTATAATTCAGCTAACAATAAGGTTTTATCAACATTGTAAATCACGAATTGATATCAATTAAGAAACAAACAAGATAGTCTCGTTAAACAACTACCTACAAATTTGAAGACACCAAATTAAGTAGTTTAAATGAACCAAAGAAAATATCGCAATATATTCCCAAAATATCAATCGATTTTGTAGTTGTTAATAAAAAATGAAGAACACAAATGAGTGAAAGCAGTACTGTTTGCATAGGATGCTGACTAGGCACAGCAACGACGCCCATTTCTGCGAAGCAGTTATGGCATAAAAGGTATTTATTTTCTCAAAATTGATTCCTTTAGAATTTATTGGATGTCATTTCTAATATACTAGATTTTGGAAACAAAATGGCACTCTGAGAGAGAAGAAGGGGCGCAAGAAACTCTCCCAGCATTCATTTTTTGCGCTCTTTTCAATAAAAATATACAATATTGTACCTACAGTCATTTCGATCGCTATAAAATAATGTGTAAGCATTATTGTGCCTCGGTCAGAAGGGCGCCGTAGCTAAAGAAATTACTGGGCAAATGAGACTTAACATCTTATGTCTCAAGGTGACGAGCGCGGTTGTAGTAGCGCTCAAAATTTTTGAGTTTTTTAAAAATCCTGAGCAGCACTGCATTGTAATGGGCACGGCTTATCAATTACCATAAGCTGAACGTCCTGCTCGTCTAGTCCCTTATTGTCGATTACGAGTAAAAAAAGAAGGACTCCGTGTTAACTTACATAACAGTGAAGAACCAAAACAAGCCGGTAAACGAGTATATACATAGCCCAACGCAACATTAATACAAGCCGATCCGTCGTAATAATATATTTTAAAAATGCCGTCGTGCGTTGTGAAAAAGTGTAAAAACGATAGGTACTATAAAAGTATTTGTGGCTGGCTATATATGATTATTTATGGGAGAAAAAATTGTGGAACTAGTATGCCCCGTACTAGTATGCTCAATAATAAAAGAAATATATCTGGCCAGCATTTTCTAGCATTTAGCGAGACAAACGAACAGCAATTGATTTTTATATATAGCTAAAGCATTTGTTGATATATAACCCATTGCGTTCATCTCATGACCATTGTGGTTTAAGACGCTTCAACTTAATATTATACCATAATGAAGTTGTTACTTATTGTGTTAGCCGCCGTGTCATTCTCAAGCGGTAAGTGTGTACATGTTTTTTTACTACTACTAAGGGCTCTTTGCACAGTATGCCGACTAGATAATGGGTCCCACAACGGCGCCTTTTTCTGCCGTGAAGCAGTAATTATTAAGTATTATTTATTGTTTCGGTCTGAAGTGCGCCGTAGCTAGTGAAATTACTGGGCAAATGAGACTTAACACCTTATGTCTCAAGGAAGCGAGTGCAATTGTAGCGCCGATCAGAATTTTTGGGTTTTTCAAGAATCCTGAGCGGCACGGCATTGTAATGGGCAGGGCGAATCAGTTACCCTCAGCTTAATGTTATGCTCGTCTTGTTCCATATTGTCACTAAAATGTGATAAGGAGGACAAATGAGCGTATGGGTCTCCTGTGTTAAATGATCAACATCGCCTATATGTTCCGATTCCTCCGGTATTGCAAGAGTTTTGCCGTTCTTTTAGGCACCTTTTACACCGTTTGTTTTAATGGCACCCAAGTCGTATTGTCCTGTAAATACAAAACAAGCAATAACTACCTTTTTGAATAATTTTGAAGTTTGTAACGATTAAAGGAACGATTTGTATCCAGGTGGTAACCAGTAAGGTAAGGTACAGGTAAGGTCTTATAGCTCCTCGTTACACTTCATCTATCGCACTCTTCTTACATTCTGGCTAAACAAATAGCGCTTTCAGATACTACTTTAGGAACATAGCTCGTACTGCTAAATATTTTCGCCCTAACTTAAGATTAGGAGCTCAAACGAGTAATAACATTTTATCTTTAACCTAAACATAAAAATTAAAAACAGTAATGTGCAGCGCCCAATGCACACGTCTTGTCACCCGCCTGACAATTCTTTCTTAATACCCTGATTAAATTTTTTTTTTAATTGATTCCTTTTAATGTCATTTAAAGCACTAGTGTAGCTGTTACACTGTGGTAGAGATTGCGTAGACGTATTAAGTTTTATTTTAGCTACCCGCACAGACTGCGTTCTGTCAAAAGTGATTAGTAAAAATAAAATAAATATTATGTTATTTATTATTTATATCTCAACAATAAACGACGATAACATACAAAAATAAGGTTTCTATTTCGTAGACTGCAATAGTTTATAAACTTGATGTTACTAATTCTAAGGCTTTCCCGACCGGTACCGCCGCAACCGCCAACCCTGCATTTTAAATCTATTATCTTAGATCATTTATACCTACGTCTAGATAGACTATGACAGCTGTGAAAACGTCGAAAAAAATTGAGTTTAGAACTTACCTCTATTTTGAGCAATTCACATACATTAAGACACAAAGTGTCATACAAATCACGAGAGTGACGAAGCTTGTCACACACACTAAACTAATATTCCTGGCCTGTTTTAATCGGCTATCTAACAGCTCTAAAATCTTCGAAATGATCCATTTAAATTACCTACATTAGATAAGGATTAATTAATGCTGTATTGCTTAAAATCTCTTCGTAAATAACCCATTATTTCCCGTAAAAAGTAAAGGATGAAAATGGTTATTGCGGTTATCCCTAAGAGATAGACATATACCATAGCGAAATTTTTAGTAGACCATTTTAAGATGTACAATAGTGTAGTACATTGTTTTCATCTAATTACGTCGTAGGGTTCAGCCAGTGTTTTCAATGTAAGCGCAAAAAAAGTGTTATTGCCGACATAACATTAGAAACATCTATAATTATCAGTGTTTCTCTACTGTATTATGCATGTAAACCTTCCTCTTGAATCACTCTATGTATTAAAATAAACCGCATCAAAATTAATTGCGTAGTTTTAAAGATGTAACCATACATAGGGACAGACACCGGGAAGAACTTTCTCTTATACTATGCAGTGATATGGGAGAGGTAGATAAACGGGTCAAGATGGATCTTAAGTGGTCACCACAGCACCCACTTTTTTTTATGAAAATAAGGGACGAGACGAGCAGGACGTTCAGCTAATACGCCCTGCCCAATGCAGTGCCGCTCAAGATTATTCAAAACCCAAAAGTTCTGAGCGACACTACAACTGCGCTCGTCACCTTTAGACGTAAGATGTCAAGTCTCTTTTGCCCAGTAATTTCACTAGCTACGGCACCCTTCAGACAGAAACATAGAAATGCTTACACATTACTGCTTCACGGCAGAAATAGGCGCCGTTGGGGTGCCCATAATCTAGCCGGCATCCGGTGCGAAGGAGCCTCCCACTGGTGAATTATAATTAATGTATATTTAATCACAGAACCCGTTTAGGAAGGTGATCGTGCTTTTTTGAAGGTACTCATATCGTATTGTCCTGAAAACACTGCGGAAGTTAGCTCATTCTATAGGAATACATACGAAACTAAGTCATAAGTAAAAATCAGGCATGGTTAATATTTTCATACTTCAACTGGATTATAGTATTATTCTTGAATTATGTATTTAAATAAGATACGAGTATTTAGATTATAAGCGCTGTTAATTTGATTTTATATTAATTTGTGAATTTCGAGATTTTTGCCTGCTTCAAGGTAACCTTTACAGCAGACTGAATTAATGCGATTTTCTATTTATAGCTAGGTTATATTTAGTTACTTTTTGTTTTTGTAAATTGCTTTTGGTGAAGTATTAATGTTTTCCACAACATTATCTTTTGATAATTTAATTCAGATTTATGTTTAAATTATTTCGTTTTCAGGTGTCAAGTACAATGGACTAAGGGGTAAGCTACTATTTTCATTTTTTTTTATAGAAGAGGAAGATACATAAGCGTATAGTTCTACTGATGTTAAGTGATCACCTCTCATTCTCGTGCAATACCAAAGGAATCACAGAAGAAGACCTTTTAAGTGGTTGTACGCGCTTTGTAACGGACTTAACAAAAAGGAGGAGGTTCTCAATTCGTTTTATGTTTGTTACCTTAGATCCTTGGATTGGGTGAACCGATTTTGATAAATTTTTTTTTATTTGAAAGCTTGTATTTTGTTGTCTCATTCGGTAGCAGCCAAGGTAGGATTGTAACTACAGACATAGTTATAGGTGAGACGTGCTTTAGTCGCACGCGCGAGTTATAATTTGATATGAAATATTGTAAAAATTTGACCAAGAAAGGCTCCTTTGCACAGGATGCCGGCTAGATTATGGAAACCACAACGGCGCCTATTCACTAGTGAAGCAGTAATGTGTTTCGGTGTGAAGGGCGCCGATCTAGTGAGATTACTGGGAAAATTAGACTTAACATGAATCAAGGTGACGAGCGCAATTGTAGTGTCACTCAGAACTTATGGGGTTTTCAATAATCCTGAGCGGCACTGCATTGTATTGGGCAGGGCGGAGCAAATACCATGAACGTCGTGCTCGTGTCGTTCCTTATTGTCACAAAAAAACATCATACTATCTAATCAAAATAATGACATGTATATAATTTTATTTCCCTCGCAGTGAAATTTGGGGAGTCAGACGCAATGATCAACAAGGAAGTATTTCTCAATATACCCCGGACAATAAGAGAAGCTGAGAGCAGTGGTTGGCTGAGAACCGACAGACCCCCTGGGCCAATGAGAGAGTTGAAGATGTACTGTACAGCGGGGAGATATGTCTGTCCACTGTTTGCGATGACGGGTTTTGTTGCTGGGCTGCAGATTGGGGTGAGAAATAGAGGTTTAAGACCAACCAAAACCAGATTCAGGTCATCATGACACTGCAGTAATAGATCAGTACTCATACTAGAGAGCCCGAACAGACGCACGCACACATACACATAATTAACACGGCCGCTAAGCAATCTTGGGAAGACAAAACTATTGAGTGCCACGCCGTACGCCGCCGAGACCGTCGCTGTTCTGGTTTAATTAGCTGCTTAACGCTGTCCACGTCGTCAATCTTACTACTACTACTAATTCTACTGATCTGCACATTGGCAGAAATGGCGAGACTTGCACGCCTTCCCTCGGGAGATCGTGCATCCTGGTCACTCGCCAAGGCTGTCCAAAGAAATATCAGCCAGCCAGCCATTCCGCCACTGCACAGGGAGGATGAGTCGCTGACGCATCGGCACTTTGTGGAATCAATTACCAGCTGCCGTTTTCCTGAACCGATACGACTTAGGGACCTTCAAGAAAAGAGCATACGCCCACCTTAAAGGCCAGCAACGCATCTCTTGACAACTTTTGTTGCAGGCCACAGGCGGTTGCCTCACCACTCTCATCCCGTGAGCCTCTTGCCCGTTTGCCTCTGTATAAAAAATGTATGTTGCAGTTTCCCGTGGACGATTTCAAATCAGCAACGATAGAGCCAGACAAGAGATTAGTGAGGTGGCACGCTCCGGCCACGGACTCTGAACCCGCGCGGGACTATTGGACAGCTACACAATATTATGTGTCTGAAGGTGATCTAATATTAATAAATATTAAGGCGCGGACTGACTAGGATTGTAGACGCTACAACCAATCCTACAATATTTGTGTTGATTATGTGGCTAAGCTGCAAATGGGCATTTATTTTACTGATTTTCTTTTGTTTTTTTCAAAATTTACCTATTAAACTGAAAAATTGTTCGGTTTAAGTTTTAGAAATGTACTAATTCTATTAAATTATTTAAAAAAAAAGAATGTTGTTATAGCTGCAAATTCGGAGATTTTTAATTCCAAAGTTTATATTTGGGAAGCAACTTCCAAATTTTTTATTGGATATTTAAAATTTTTCATAAATACTTTATTCGGTTCAAAATTTTCTTTAAGTCCTTCTTTGTGTACTGTATTTTTTGCGTTGGAATATTTTCATTGCGTTATCTTGTAATTGACTCTCTTAGAAATCAGTTCAGTGTCTGTGTACCTTGCTAAAATATTACAAAGAGTAGTTGTTATGGTACGAACCTCAAAAAGGAAACACGTCAAAAAGCCTTATAGTAAAAAACAAATAAACTTTTTATTCAATTAGGCTTAAACTAAGCTCTTTTGAAACGTTACTACAAATATTTCTTTTAAATTACTGAATTTACCATAATTTTATTTACCATTCGTAAAAAGTAGAGCTCGAAAAGAACATACAAAAAACTCAACGGCCACTCTTTTCAATCAAATAGAGCATTTTACAATGGCTTAATATACATAGCACATTAATTTGTAAGGTGCTGCATTCATTATATGAAAGCGTTTTTTGTTTGACTTTTACCTCGATCAAGAAAGGCAAATTTGTAGCTATAACTGGAATGAAAGAGCCACATTCGTCACACTAAGCACACGGACTAGTAAAATAAGAAGGACTCCACGCCGTGATATTAAGGCGACACTAAATGCCAGCGACCTTGAGCGATATGAGTTCACGGCTGCCGGCCCGCCATCTATGTAACAAAGCCAATATTTTCAAAATTCTTTCGTAGAAAACAGTTTATATGCTTACAATCCTCGTTATTCACTACTAATCTGAATAAATGAACCTACACAAAAAAGTACAAGCTATAAGAATAACTTTTCTGAGAGAAGTACCAAAAAAAATGCGTCACGCCATGCCAAAAAACTTGTTTAACTTCAAAGAAAAGTGGTAGTTCAAAAAGGCTCGACAGTGTTAACTATAACCAACAGCAAGCATTAGCATCCTACAAATAAGACTTAAGGATATGTGTAACAGGATTAAGTAAGTGTTCATAGTTCGAAATGCTAAACTTTCACCACAAAACTTGTCTAAAAACACCATATTTGCGTGTTTTCTGCTTACTCTTCGCCTTAACAAGTGCGGTTACGGGGTATACCATTTACACATTTTTTCTCCCTTAAATAATCATATATCCACAAATACTTGATACTATCGTTTTTACACTTTTTCACAACGCACGACGGCATTTTTAAAATATTTTTTGCGACGCAAACTGATCTGTCACAGACGATGGCAAATCTGATAATGGCGGCCGATTGGCTTGTATTAGTGTAAGTGTATGCGTGGGGCTATGTATTTACACGTTTAACGGCTTATTTTGGAGCCTCACTGTTATGAAAGGTGACACGGAGTCCTTATTTTTTTACTCGTCCGTGACTTAGCAATGAACAATCAACTTATCTACTCGTTCAACTATCTCGACAACGAGGAATCCCTAGTTAGTGCGACATCCTCGGCTCGCGAGTAGACTATTTACCTCATTTTTTAAATCAATTTACATTACATTCATCATTCAGATTATCTAGTACATTTAAAACCTTATTATCTTTTTTTCAGAAATAGCTAAATATAATTTTTCCATAACATCCAGCTTATAATTCGCCCGTAGCTTAGTTGTAATAATTGTTGGGTTATTTCAGCATCGTTACAAGCCAATGCTGGTCCCAGGGTAGAGAATGGAGACACGCTGCAAGATGGCGGGGTGTGGGTTAATGATCTTGAAGGTCAACTCATCAGGATCCCCAGCACTGAAGCTGAATTGAGCATGACATTGTTCAAGAAACAGAACTGCCATCCAAAAATGGGTAACAGGCTTAATGAGCTTACTGTTGCATTATGGAAATTTATTATCCAAAATGGATTTAAAATCACTTATTGAACGCCAAAAAAGTAGCAATAACAAGCTAATGTTACGTAATATGATTATTTTCAGATGGAAAAACTCACAGAACAGTTTAAAGATATCTCTTTTGACTGTTCTGTGGAACAACTGCTAAAAACATTATCTAAAGTTTCTACTTTTTAAAGTTAATTTTGTTGTATTCGGAGGCTACTTGCCCACCCAGTTTCATACCTGATGAAAAGTGGAAATCTGCTGCTCATGGACTACCAGTATACTACTATAATGCAATATCCTTGAAATGAGAATATAATTTCAGCTCTATGTCATATCAAGAAAGTCGTAGATGATTCCAAAAATTTTTGAGCTTCTTGGTATGCCTTTTTTTTATGGAATAGGAGGACAAACGAGCGTACGGGTGCGGTACGGTTACACCTGGTGTTAAGTGATCACCGCCACCCACATTCTCTTGCAACACCAGAGGAATCACAAGAGCGTGGCCGGCCTCTAAGGAGGGTGTACGCGCTTTTTTTGAAGGTAACCATGTCGTATCGTCCCGGAAACACCGCACAAGGAAGCTCATTCCACAGCTTAGTAGTACGAGGAAGAAAGCTCCTTGAAAACCGCACTGTGGAGGACCGCCACACATCCAGATGGTGGGGATGATATCCTAATTTGTGGCGTGTCGTGCGAAGGTGGAATTTTTCTGGCGGTCGGAGCTTTTAAATAATAAAGTACAACAGGGCTGCGAAGTGCGCTGCAGTAATTTTTGTGTCCAGCTTGCAGCTAATATAAATTACAGTATAAATGATATGATATAAATGATAATGTATATTATGATACCAAGAAGAATGGTATATTAATATACTCCGCCTGGTATTCTCTTCCCCGATGGCCTAAGACTACGGCACGATAAGTATTACCATTGATTGTCCTTTTCAGAACATTTTGGTACCTTCTCATTGAGTTAATGAAAATAAAATAAATTACTAACTTAACTAATAAGTAGCTCATGTTATTCATCTATTAAGTTTTAAATTAATTACCTTATTAAATGATTAGTTCGGAATTACTTTATTGATTTAAAAACACATTTTGCTCTGGTAATTCAATCACACACAGTGGCAAGACATCGCATTGACAAGTGTCATACAGACAGCTCGCCATCTCATCGCTATTGTCTGACCTGTTTTAAATACCACTGGACAAGCTGTTCTGTTGACAGCAATTTTTTTATGCCTATTTGAAGCGCCACTTGCGAGCGTCCAAAGAACTAAATCTGAAGTATAATACAAATGGCTGCGACAGAAGCGTATAGTACTCTGAAGTATTTTTGCATTTTGAATTAAGTTCGTTCGTTTTCCGTGTCATTTATACTTCAGGAATCGACGTAATAACGTATACATTTTGTTTTATAAATAGTTTCCCACCATCTATGTTATTTAGCTGAGGTCGTCGTCATCACTAGTTTTAGTACCGCAGACCCTCGCTATGGCCAACAGCGCAAAAATGGCGAATATCAAACAGGCACAAAAGCACTTTGACAGCCGCCAGTCCAGTAGTAAATAGTAGAGGTCCGTGCGTGACGCCCACGTCTATTTTCAGTTTCGGTCTGAAGGGCGCCGTAGTTAGTGAAATTACTGAGCAAATGAGACTTAACATCACATGTCTCACTGTGACGAGCGCAGTTGTAGTGCCGCTCAGAAATTTTGGAATTTTTCAAGAAACCTGAGCGGCACTGCATTGTAATGGGTAGGGCGTATCAATTACCATCATCTGAACGTTCTGCTCGTCTAGTCCCTTATTTTCATAAAAAAATCAAATTACACTTTATAGATCTCAGCCTTAGACATAAGTAAATATGTATCTATCTATACATATATGAAAAAACAATGTGCAGGCACTCACTACTTCTGGAATATGACGCACAAACTGACCTGTGACAAGCTGTTGCCCTGGTTCCCGCTGGTGTCCAACCATGATCTGATTGGAGTCGGATTCCAGTTCTTCGGCAGTCTTCCCGAAGTATCCAAGGATAGACGCGATTGGTTTGATTTATTTAACGGCGGCGGACGAATGATTGCAGAGGTTTGTTAGTTAGATATTTATAAAATAATAGTTGATCCAGCAAACGTTGTATTGCCGTAATAAGAAGAAAATCAATAATTAAAATTTTTGGGGTATTAAAATAGATAAACGATTCTCAAACCTACGAAATATTAACTCTTGATAAAGTTGGAAAGATTCTAATTAGTTATCCATTTTAAACTATTCTTTCAATTTGATTTCTGAACGACGGGGGACATATGAAAGGAAAAACAAAATTGTTGTTTTTATTTAATTCCGAGCATTTTGATATTTATTCAGCTTTTAAACCTTCCCAGGTTTTCTACAAATAATTCAAGACCAAAATTAGCTAAATCGGTCCAGTCGTTGTCGAGTTTTAGCGAGACTAACGAACAGCAATTCATTTTTAAATATATAGATAAAAACCTGATAGTGTAGTAGTTAAGTTCTAATATATAACAACTAAACGAATACATCTCCCTTTCTCTCTCCCTACTCTCGCTCCAAGGCTATGTGCCTCATGCATTTACTCTTGAGTTTATGTCCAAGAAGAGGGATCGTCATGGAAAAAAACGTCCCACATTTACATGTCCCTAATATTGCGTTTCGTCCGTAAAAAATGCGCGCAAAGAAGTTTGACTTCAAAATACACACATCAAAAAAGTCTAAGCAACATGTTCTTATTTTAATTTTAGGATGGTGTTTCACATTATAACGTTGTATTTTATTTTTAAAATAATATTTTTAGGGTCCTATGATGTAAAAATAACAGAAATTATTAATATTAGAATATACTGCAGAAACTAAGTTACATAAGTAAGTAAATTAGTAATATCATGCATGTTGCTTAGACGCTTTTGATGTGTGTATTAACGAAACAAAAAAATAAATAATTGAAATAAAAACTATCCTATCTCTCAAGTTGTATCAAACTGAACACAGTACCTATGCAAAATTAAAATCGGTTCATTACTAGGTAGTACCGACCATCGATAGTGGGGAGGAGGCTTTACAGATATCAAAAAATTTTAACTGATATCAAAAGTGCGTTAGTAAAATGACATCAAAAACTTTTTAAAAATTCAACGAAATTAATTCAAATTAAAAGAAGTATATATAAGATTAATATTAATATCCAACTCCATACTTAAAGATTACATTATTCATACCTGTTAGGATTATTCGTTCCTGTAAGGATATTTTAGAATGTTGTTGAACGCTGTAGTAGTTAGTAACAATAAAAACATGTTTTTGTAAACAAGTCAAGGTTCCTTTACGGTGAGTAACATCGACAAAATTAATTCATGACCCACTACGATGTTATAATTCTTTTAAAATCATAAATATAGGTTTAAATTTGAACGAAAAAGATTGTATGACAATCGGTGGACTGTCTATGTCAAATAAAATGACAACAGTCACTTAGGAAATGTGACAAGTGACAGGTGGCAGATAAGGTGGGACACGATTCAATTTTGTCGATAGTACCTATCGTATTATCGCTAACATTCGATGTAACAATATCAAAATGGGGCAGAAAAGGACGTCCTTAATCATTTCATGACCGGCTGTTTACTGAGTTCCATTTTATGTTTCAGATGGTGGTTCCATATGCCCCGGAATGTTACTATGAATTGACGCAGAAATACACTGTCATCTCTTTGCATACATACTTCATAAATGATCCGTGGAATATTAAATGCTAATTTGTATATTGTATACTATTATTGTATTTCACTGTTTCCAAATAAAATTAATTGCTGGTGTAATATATATTTTACTAGCTGACCCGGCAAACATTGTTTTGCCATATAAATTAAATACCCCGCGCCCGCTCATTGTATAGATTATTTAGATAATATATAATGAAATTTCATTGACTGAATTATTTGTATTGCGAATATATAGCTATTTCTATGTCAAAAAAATAAAGGTTCCGGACACTGACCTCTACTATACACCCCTGGACTGGTAGCTGTCAAAATGCTTTTGTGCCTGTTTGATAGCGAGAGTCTGTGGTACTAGAACTAGTGATGACAACCTCAGTTAAACAAACATCGATAGGGAAACTATTTACAAAACAAATTGTGTACCTTATTACGTTGATTCCTGAAGTATAAATTACACGAAAACGACGAAATTAATTCAAAATGCAATAATACTTCAGAGTACCTACTATACGCTTTTCTCGCGGCCATTTGTATTATACGTCAAAATTAGTTCTCTGGACGCTCGCGAATGGCGCTTCAAATAGGCACAAAAATTTGCTGTCAAACATATCGAACAGCCTATCCAGTGGTTTTATACAGGTCAGTGATTCCGGAAAGGCAATCACGAACATATAATATACTATTATAACCTTCTTCGAAATACGCTGCATCTTATGTTATTATTTCGCTAATATCTGAGTGTACAGATAACTTACAGGGTTACACATCATTCATAAGCATCATAACCTTTCTTACTACCAATATACTTAACTTTAAATATTACTAACTTGCATAACATTAGTTAATAATGTTAGTAAAATTAAAATTAAGTACAATACAATACGAAAATATTTACGTCTAATGAATTTTACAACATTTATTTTATGAATATTTCAAGCTCATTTGCACCAATGTCCAAGTCTGGTACTCATTATATTCTCTTTAAGTTTGCTTGATCGGAGAATTTTAGATGTTGGACTTCTAAAAACAACGTTGCTGGAAAATAATGACAGGGGTAAAATTGTAGCGTATTCAGAGTGCAATGGAGAGATCGGAGTGTCCCTGCGGGATCCAATCAAAAATGAGGAGATCCGTAGGGGAACCAAAGTCATCGACATAGCGTGGTAGATGGAACTGAAGTGGCAGTGTGCAGGGCATATATAACAAAGGACAGATGGCCATTGGGGCAGTAAAGTCCTCGAATGGCGACCAGGGACTGGAAGAACAACTGTTGATAGACAAGATGGACCCATGATCTGGTCAAGATCGCCGGAATAGGTTGCATGAGGGCAGCGCAGGACCGATAGTCGTGGAGATCTTTGGGGGAGAACTTTGTCCAGCAGTGGACGTCTTTCTGCTGAAATTATGATGATGTTAGATAGTAATTAGATATATCTTTAATTACAAAGACTTCTAAATACAATGTTACTGGGCAAAATGACTGGAGTTATTTTGTATGAAAGCTGAAAATATAACTTAAAATTAAAATAGAAACTGTTTATTTTAGTGTAATTTGCAAACATCTTTTTAACTCGTAATTTACATTGATTCCTCGCGACCGAACCTTTTCAAAATAAATAAGCGGATGCGGATACTTTATTTATAAGGGAACACAACTTTTGCCGTTTCAGCTAGTTGTGAATAGATTACTCTGGTACATTTTGCACTGAGAAATCGTTATCTAGCGGAGCCGACGACCGAGCGAGATGGCTCAAACTTTTAATAATATTGATACAGTTTTACACAAATTATCTTGCAGCAAACTAGACACAGCCTGTATGTACTATGGGTACAAGACAACGATATATTTAATACAACATACTTACTTAAACATTATGTATGTTAACACTTATAAATTCATCATATTATAATAAATGTTTGCACATATGTATTCAAATCTGGAACCTATAAGCTCAGTAGGCAGGGTCACTAAACATTGGGCTATACAGGATGTAATGTGTGACCAGGCGATTGTTCAGTAACTATTTCAAATATCAAAACACTTTAAACTGATTTCAAAAGTACGTTACCCAATTAGTACAAATGTCATTATATCGCACATCAAGGACGTCATTGTGAACATTTTCTTTGAATAAATTTTTTTATACTTACTAAAATAAATATTATTCAATTAAACTATAGTTTTTTTACTTTGTTAGGTTTATAAACAGTTTCCTTTCATACGTGGGTAATACTGAAAATGTTTAGAACTGGCCAGTTAGAAACATTGCTAATGAAAACTTTTTTTCTATTTCAATTTAAGAACTGTTTGGTAACTTAATGTAGAATATTGCGTTCATTTGTTTTTGGGAATTGGCGGCAAATTTAAAACTCTTGTTACACGTGAAAACAAACATAACGCGAGAAAACTTTCGGTCAATGATTTATTATGACTTTCGTTGTGAGTTTACTCAACAACAAAGCTATGATAGGCTGCGATTAACATTTCTTAATAAAGCCCCATCTCGTGCCACTATTTACAATTGGTTTAACGAGTTTAACCTTGGACGTAGCAATCTCAATGATGATCCGCGTGAGGGACGTCCTTTAACAGCGACTACTGAAGATAACATCATTGCTGTGCGACGCATGATAGAGGAAGATAAGAGAGTGTCCCATCAGCAGATACGGGCATTGGTATGAGTCAAGTTCAAAAAATATTACACGAACATTTAGGCGTCAGGAAGCTTTGTACCAGATGGATTCCCCATACTTTAAGCGACGACCAGAAACACCTTCGCATGGACTGGTGTCGCCAAATTTTAGATAAGTTCAAATGCTGTATTTGACACCGTCACAGGTGATGAAAGCTTGATATATTGCTACGAACCCGAAACCAAAAGACAATCAGCTCAGTGGTTGTTTCCTTTCGAGGATCGGCCAACTAAGGTAAAGAAAGGAAGAAGTCAAGGAAAAAAGATGAATGTCTCATTTTTTGGTCGGAAAGGTCATTTCGCGACAGTTGTGCTAGAAGATGGAAGGACAGTTGTGCTAGAAGACGGAAAAAAAATCGACAGAAGCCCCTTCGAAGCAGGATCCTCCTTCACCACAACAATGCTTCAGCGCACTCCGCAAAACGGGCTGTTGAATATTTGACTATGGCAGATAATGAGTCATTCGCCATACAGTCCTGACCTGGCGCCCCTGCGACTTTTATTTATTCCCAATAACTAAAGAAAAAATTCGAGGTATTTCGCTTTACGAGCTCTGAAGATGCGATGAAAGCGTAAGAAAATGCCATAGAAGAGACCCCTAAGGAACAATGGGCCCACTGCTTTCTCAGTGGTTCCATCGAATGCGACGATGTGTAGAGAGGAATGGAGATTACTTCGAAAAACAAGAAAAGTATTGGCAACTTTCTACATTAAGCCGTTTTACATTTTCTAAACATTTTCAGTGTTACCTAACCGAGGTATCAGCACCAAGCTAAAATAAACTTTTAAAATAAGGAAACTAAAACCTTTCTACAGCTAATCTCACACTTTACATCCTCTTTGCTACTGTCTATACATATTACTAATCATACACTAACTATATGATAATATCATATTCATTTTAATTGGTGTAGCATTTAGAGTTTGATGCCTTGGATGTGGTGCTGGAGGCGTGTGTTCAGGATACCTTGGACGGCCAATAGAACAAACGTGTCGATCCTCTCAGCTCAAGATAAAAAGCCGTCTGTCCACGATATGCCACCAACGAATTCTTTCGTATTTTGGCCACATAATGCGGACGGGTAATGAGAGCCTGGAGAAATTGATCGTAGTTGGGAACACAAATGGCAAGCGAGCCCGAGGCCGATCTCCTATCAGATGGACCGACCAAATAAAAGACTCCAGGTCTCCGAGGTTTAGCTCCGTCGTCAGGGCCGCGGTGGACAGAAGCCGATGGAAACAAATAGTTCACTCCAAGTGTGTTTGTTGATGACCACGATTCTCAGTCATGAAGGAACGACTAGAGAGAGCATTTAGAGTGCGCATCTACTCCTGATTATTTATTTAATAAGATTAGATCATTTAAGCGTCTACATAGAGCTTCTTGCTGTCAGGCAACACATGACAACAGGCCAGGTTTATTACTTTATTGTGCATGAAAGGCTAAGTCTTAACACTCGCGATACGTATGTCTCTTTGTTTTTGTGTGCATGCGTTGCTGAAAATAGAGGTAAACAGTTAACCGTTATTTATTTCGACGTGGTCACAGCTGTCACAGTCTATGTACACGCATAAATTATCTAAGTTAATTAGCATAATATGGATTATTTATTCTAAAATATATTTTTAATGTTCGTGTTACACATTTTAGTGAAATAAAAATGCATGCATCATACTTGATGAAAGTAAAACTAGTTAACTATTATATTTCTGGGTTCAAGCCAAGACGCTGAAAATATAACGCCTGATCGGCGCCATAGTTCTTACGCTTGCCGTTTTCTTTGCTAAAGTATTTTCGCAGGCGCTTAAAATTTGGAAAATTATAATTAGCTTCTTTGCAGAGGATACAAAGACTAGATGGGTAACACAGCTGCGCGTTCTTCTATCAATCAGTAATTTGCATTATTTTAGACGTGTCAATGGAGCAATAGGTTGACTCTCACCACGGAGACCCGGTTCGATCCTCGGCCGCCACGTACCAATGTGTATTCGGTGTTATAATTCTTAATTTTCGTCCCTAACGTCATGGTCTGACATTTCTAAAACTACTCTAATTAAGACTCTAATTGATTTGTGTTTCATTCATGTCAAATTAATACTTGAGAGTTTTTGTTTGAATTCTTTAAAGGATTTCTCAAATTATGGTACTAATAAATTATCTTTTAATGTGATATTTAACACACCCCGCAATCGCAATTTAAACAATTTTAATTGGAACTTAAATGGCAGAGCGAATATAATATATTACATTTGATTATGATTACGATTGAATAAAATTATTCAAATACATTTTTTTTTAAACTATTGTTTCTTTGATAACATAAAGAAGCATCGAAAGTACTGTGCGTAAGTAAAACATTCGTCTTCCGAGACTACTGGAAAGATACCATTTATATCATCAGCATTTCATACGTTCACTGCTGGAAGAAGGCCTCCCCCAAATATCACCATGACCATCGGTCCTGAGCTGCCCTCATCCAACTTATTTCGGCAATCCACCTTCCTTCAAGGCCGGCAACGCTCTTGTGATTCCTCTGGTGTTCCAAGAGAATGTGGGCGGCGGTGATCACATAACAACAGGTGACCCGTACGCTCGTTTGTCCTTCTTTTCCATAAAAAAAAAATCTTGACCAGATCATCTTGAGATCTTGTGGGGGGGCTACCAACACCTACGTTTTAGGTAGGTGGTTGCCATTGGAGGACTTTACTGCCCCACCAACCATCTGTCCATCGAGCTATGTAGCCTGCCCACTGCCACCTCAATTTCGCAACCATCTTCTTTTTAATTTTTTTTCATTAATATATAGCTAAAAAATTGTGCAAATAATCGAACTGGAATTATGAGTGTCGCGAACAGCCAAATGGACGTAATTTGACTTTTTTTTTTATGAAAGTAAGGGACGAGACGAGCAGGACGTTCAGTTGATGGTAATTGATACGCCCTGCGCATTATAATATAGTGCCAGGACTCTTGAAAAATCCCATGCCTATTGGCAGTGCGCATCAATTGCCTGAGCGGCACTGCATTGTAATGACAATCAGGATTCTTGTAAAACCCCAAAAATCCCGAGCGGCACTACAACTGCGCTCGTCACCTTGAGATATAAGATGTCAAGTCTCATTTGCCCAGTAATTTCACTAGCTACGGCGCCCTTCAGATCGAAACACAGTAATACTTACACATTACTGCTTCACGACAGAAATAGGCGCCGTTGACGTTCCCATAATCTAGCTGGCATCCTGTGCAGAGGAGCCTCCCACTGGTAGGCTCGACTGGAAGCGAAAACGTATTTATTGATCGTGATATGGCTTTATGTTATGGTCGATAATATAATATTGGTCCGAATGAACTGGCATTCATAAAGGATTCATTGATCTATCAATTACCCAGTGTGCGTTCATTAATGGCCATTGTGACTCCAGACCTCAATAAGAACGGACGTTTCATTTTAATATTGAATTATGAAGTTGTTACTTATTGTGTTGGCTGCCGTGTCCTTCTCAAGTGGTATGTACTATGTTATAAGGTATTGTTGGTGATTTTTTTTGGATTCCAATCTGATAGGGTAACTATTAGTCCATAAATTAGGAAGGCGTTTAGAGGAGAGAGGACTCTCAGCAAACATTGCGCAAGAATATAAAATAGAAAACTGGGATTATTTAAGTTAATAAAATAGTGGCTTTTATGAATTCTTTATTTGAAAAAAATTCTTTATTTGAATTAGTCTTTGATTAAATTACATTAAAGAAACGCATTATGAAAAATCTCAGCTGTATTTTTTGGGGCTACAGGCTTAAAGGAGGTATGACATGGGGAGAAGAACTGATAAGAAAGTCCCGATTCATCTTTTAAATCATATAACAACTTAGCCTATTTAATATAATATTAATTATTATACAATTTTAGATCGCCTGCGCAGAACCACACAAGAACAATGCATCATTATCCTCTATATAATCTCCTACACCTTCTTTGTCAAAGAAGATTTAATATTATATTTATGGAATTGAAATGGATATCATACCCTTATTAGACATTGTATGTCATTGGGCTGTATCTCACAAGCAGCAATTGTCAATCATTTAAAAAAATATAATGTTGTCCAGGTTTTGAAATAATGAAGTATAAATTTAATAAAACATGTATTCAATGTAATTACTTGTATTTTCTAGAATAAAAAAAATACACTGGAAAATACAATTGCAAATTTATGTTTATCAGGATTATTATTTTAAATCATATAAAAAAATATTATTTTGCT